>NW_020257675.1:24095-200935 GCF_003255815.1 Theropithecus gelada
GTGTATAAGAATGCTTGTGATTTTTGCACATTAATTTTGTATCCTGAGACTTTGCTGAAGTTGCTTATCAGCTTAAGGAGATTTTGGGCTGAGACAATGGGGTTTTCTAAATATACAATCATGTCATCTGCAAAGAGGGACAATTTGACTTCTTCTTTTCCTAACTGAATACCCTTGATTTCTTTCTCTTGCCTGATTGCCCTAGCCAGAACTTCCAACACTATGTTGAATAGGAGTGGTGAGAGAGGGCATCCCTGTCTTGTGCCAGTTTTCAAAGGGAATTTTTCCAGTTTTTGCCCATTCAGTATGATATTGGCTGTGGGTTTGTCATAAATAGCTCTTATTATTTTGAGGTACGTTCCATCAATACCGAATTTATTGAGCGTTTTTAGCATGAAGGGCTGTTGAATTTTGTCAAAAGCCTTTTCTGCATCTATTGAAATAATCATGTGGTTCTTGTCTTTGGTTCTGTTTATATGCTGGATTATGTTTATTGATTTGCGAATGTTGAACCAGCCTTGCATCCCAGGGATGAAGCCCACTTGATCATGGTGGATAAGCTTTTTGATGTGTTGCTGAATCCGGTTTGCCAGTATTTTATTGAGGATTTTTGCATCGATGTTCATCAGGGATATTGGTCTAAAATTCTCTTTTTTTGTTGTGTCTCTGCCAGGCTTTGGTATCAGGATGATGTTGGCCTCATAAAATGAGTTAGGGAGGATTCCCTCTTTTTCTATTGATTGGAATAGTTTCAGAAGGAATGGTACCAACTCCTCCTTGTACCTCTGGTAGAATTCAGCTGTGAATCCATCTGGTCCTGGACTTTTTTTGGTTGGTAGGCTATTAATTGTTGCCTCGATTTCAGAGCCTGCTATTGGTCTATTCAGGGATTCAACTTCTTCCTGGTTTAGTCTTGGAAGAGTGTAAGTGTCCAGGAAATTATCCATTTCTTCTAGATTTTCCAGTTTATTTGCGTAGAGGTGTTTATACTATTCTCTGATGGTAGTTTGTATTTCTGTGGGGTCGGTGGTGATATCCCCTTTTTCATTTTTAATTGCGTCGATTTGATTCTTCTCTCTTTTCTTCTTTATTAGTCTTGCTAGTGGTCTGTCAATTTTGTTGATCTTTTCAAAAAACCAACTCCTGGATTCATTGATTTTTTGGAGGGTTTTTTGTGTCTCTATCTCCTTCAGTTCTGCTCTGATCTTAGTTATTTCTAGCCTTCTGCTAGCTTTCGAATGTGTTTGCTCTTGCTTCTCTAGTTCTTTTAATTGCGATGTTAGAGTGTCAATTTTAGATCTTTCCTGCTTTCTCTTGTGAGCATTTAGTGCTATAAATTTCCCTCTACACACTGCTTTAAATGTGTCCCAGAGATTCTGGTATGTTGTATCTTTGTTCTCATTGGTTTCAAAGAACATCTTTATTTCTGCCTTCATTTCGTTATGTACCCAGTAGTCATTCAGGAGCAGGTTGTTCAGTTTCCATGTAGTTGAGCGGTTTTGATTGAGTTTCTTAGTCCTGAGTTCTAGTTTGATTGCACTGTGGTCTGAGAGACAGTTTGTTATAATTTCTGTTCTTGTACATTTGCTGAGGAGTGCTTTACTTCCAATTACGTGGTCAATTTTGGAATAAGTACGATGTGGTGCTGAGAAGAATGTATATTCTGTTGATTTGGGGTGGAGAGTTCTATAGATGTCTATTAGGTCTGCTTGCTGCAGAGATGAGTTCAATTCCTGGATATCCTTGTTAACTTTCTGTCTCGTTGATCTGTCTAATGTTGACAGTGGAGTGTTGAAGTCTCCCATTATTATTGTATGGGAGTCTAAGTCTCTTTGTAAGTCTCTAAGGACTTGCTTTATGAATCTGGGTGCTCCTGTATTGGGTGCATATATATTTAGGATAGTTAGCTCTTCCTGTTGAATTGATCCCTTTACCATTATGTAATGGCCTTCTTTGTCTCTTTTGATCTTTGATGGTTTAAAGTCTGTTTTATCAGAGACTAGTATTGCAACCCCCGCTTTTTTTTGTTCTCCATTTGCTTGGTAAATCTTCCTCCATCCCTTTATTTTGAGCCTATGTATGTCTCTGCGTGTGAGATGGGTCTCCTGAATACAGCAGACTGATGGGTCTTGACTCTTTATCCAGTTTGCCAGTCTGTGTCTCTTAATTGGAGCATTTAGTCCATTTACATTTAAGGTTAAGATTGTTATGTGTGAACTTGATCCTGCCATTATGATATTAACTGGTTATTTTGCTCATTAGTTGATGCAGTTTCTTCCTAGCCTCGATGGTCTTTACATTTTGGCATGTTTTTGAGATGGCTGGTACCGGTTGTTCCTTTCCATGTTGAGTGCTTCCTTCAGGGTCTCTTGTAAGGCAGGCCTAGTGGTGACAAAATCTCTAAGCATTTGCTTATCTGTAAAGGATTTTATTTCTCCTTCACTTATGAAACTTAGTTTGGCTGGATATGAAATTCTGGGTTGAAAATTCTTTTCTTTAAGAATGTTGAATATTGGCCCCCACTCTCTTCTGGCTTGTAGAGTTTCTGCCGAGAGATCTGCTGTGAGTCTGATGGGCTTCCCTTTGTGGGTAACCCGACCTTTCTCTCTGGCTGCCCTTAAGATTTTTTCCTTCATTTCAACTTTGGTGAATCTGGCAATTATGTGTCTTGGAGTTGCTCTTCTCGAGGAGTATCTTTGTGGCGTTCTCTGTATTTCCTGGATTTGAATGTTGGCCTGCCCTACTAGGTTGGGGAAGTTCTCCTGGATGATATCCTGAAGAGTGTTTTCCAACTTGGTTCCATTTTCCCCCTCACTTTCAGGCACCCCAATCAGACGTAGATTTGGTCTTTTTACATAATCCCATACTTCTTGCAGGCTTTGTTCATTTCTTTTTCTTCTTTTTTCTTTTGGTTTCTCTTCTCGCTTCATTTCATTCATTTGATCCTCAATTGCTGATACTCTTTCTTCCAGTTGATCGAGTCGGTTACTGAAGCTTGTGCATTTGTCACGTATTTCTCGTGTCATGGTTTTCATCTCTTTCATTTCGTTTATGACCTTCTCTGCATTAATTAGTCTAGCCGTCAATTCTTCCACTTTTTTTTCAAGATTTTTAGTTTCTTTGCGCTGGGTACGTAATTCCTCCTTTAGCTCTGAGAAATTTGATGGACTGAAGCCTTCTTCTCTCATCTCGTCAAAGTCATTCTCCGTCCAGCTTTGATCCGTTGCTGGCGATGAGCTGCGCTCCTTTGCCGGGGGAGATGCGCTCTTGTTTTTTGAATTTCCAGCTTTTCTGCCCTGCTTTTTCCCCATCTTTGTGGTTTTATCTGCCTCTGGTCTTTGATGATGGTGATGTACTGATGGGGTTTTGGTGTAGGTGTCCTTCCTGTTTGATAGTTTTCCTTCTAACAGTCAGGACCCTCAGCTGTAGGTCTGTTGGAGATTGCTTGAGGTCCACTCCAGACCCTGTTTGCCTGGGTAACAGCAGCAGAGGCTGCAGAAGATAGAATATTTCTGAACAGCAAGTGTACCTGTCTGATTCTTGCTTTGGAAGCTTCCTCTCAGGGGTGTACTCCACCCTGTGAGGTGTGGGGTGTCAGACTGCCCCTAGTGGGGGATGTCTCCCAGTTAGGCTACTCAGGGGTCAGGGACCCGCTTGAGCAGGGAGTCTGTCCCTTCTCAGATCTCAACCTCCGTGTTGGGAGATCCACTGCTCTCTCCAAAGCTGTCAGACAGAGTCGTTTGCGTCTGCAGAGGTGTCTGCTGCTTTGTTATTGTTTTCTGTGCCCTGCCCCCAGAGGTGGAGTCTACAGAGACAGGCAGGTTTCCTTGAGCTGCTGTGAGCTCCACCCAGTTCGAGCTTCCCAGCAGCTTTGTTTACCTACTTAAGCCTCAGCAATGGCGGGCGCCCCTCCCCCAGCCTCGCTGCTGCCTTGCCGGTAGATCACAGACTGCTGTAATAGCAATGAGGGAGGCTCCGTGGGTGTGGGACCCTCCCGGCCAGGTGTGGGATATGATCTCCTGGTGTGCCTGTTTGCTCAAAGCGCAGTATTGGGGTGGGAGTTACCCGATTCTCCAGGTGTTGTGTGTCTCAGTTCCCCTGGCTAGGAAAAGGGATTCCCTTCCCCCTTGCGCTTCTCAGGTGAGGCAATGCCTCGCCCTGCTTCAGCTCTCGCTGGTCGGGCTGCAGCAGCTGACCAGTACCGATCGTCTGGCACTCCCCAGTGAGATGAACCCAGTACCTCAGTTGAAAATGCCGAAATCACCGGTCTTCTGTGTCGCTGGCGCTGGGAGTTGAAGACTGGAGCTGCTCCTATTCGGCCATCTTGCTCCGCCCCCCCAGAAATCTATACTTTTAAGAGGCTGTCTAGGTCATCATTCTGATACACAACAAAGTGTGAACCTTGACCCTCATACAAGCTCTTAAATGTCCTACAAGTTGGTCCCAGAATGAACAAGGCCCATCTTTGCTTATGTCCTTCTCCCTTCCCATTTATGCCTATCCAAACTCTATCCATCCTTCAAGATTACCTTATCTTTCATGGCATATAAGAAGTCTTTTTTAGGTGTCTCTAGCTTTCATTTGCTTTCTTTTTTATGAATCCAGCATCCATAAGGCTTGCATTATTCTCTTTTCCATTTATGTGACTCTGGTCTCTTCCATTCAAATATAAGCAATAAACTCCTCGAAGCCTCATTCTTTCTAGTGCATCATTTATCTCAAGAGACAAGGAGAATGTTCAATAAACAGCCTTCCCCCAGAGTATACCTGACTCTGAAAATGTTAGCGAGCTTGTGTTAGACTCTGCTAAAGAGCTCTTACCTTACCAACTTCAAGTATTGATGGTGGCACTGTCTTGCCATTTGAAAATCACAGCTTCCTCCTGATATTTCTGTTTTCCCAAGGCTTCCCTTCCTCTGGGCATTTGCTTTTGGAGTGGTAGAAAATGGGCCCAGAAGAATTTAAATGACATTCTTCAGTTCAGGATTCATGCAAAGAGCTGTCTGGCTGCAGTAGTTTGCAAGTGCTCAAAGAGTTTCACCTACCGATGTTCAACTTTCATCCAACATCTCCAAAGGACACTTCTTTTTGAGGTTCAGAAACTTAAAGGGAAGGGTTTTAAACTCAGCATATTCCTGAGGACCTGGTCAGGACCTTGAGAAAAGGACTTTCCCCAGCTTAGACCAAAATATGCACAGGATGGCGGTGCATCTCTGTGCTGTTCAGCCTCTATTTCCATCCCACGAGGTCTGGCTGTCTTCAATAAGCTTCAATGAGCATCTGGAATTTTAGAAGCTTGCTGAAATCACATTCCATTCTGAGAAAGTTTGGTCCATTTCTTGGCCTTATGTCAAACATTGCTATTTTTCTTTCAGAAGTCATCCATAAAGACATGGACAATGAATTTATTTCAATGCATTTCCAATGATCCAGCAGGCTTCTGAAACCGGTGAGCTTTAAATACATTCCCAGGGGTACATCTGAGTTTCATATAACCACTTGAAATCTCTTTTCTAATACATGTGGCATTACCACACCACAGTCATAAGGCATGACATAATTTACTTTTGCATTTTCCCTTCATTCTTGAACAGTTCACCGAGCCCCTGGAACTCATAACAGAGATGTCAACTGTGGAAGTTGATGAAGCCCTAGGACCGTGTCGTCTTTCATCAGAGCATTCTTTTAGAAGCCTTAAGAAGCACGATTGCTCTGCAGCCAAAGTTGCTGCTGCTGCTTCTTCTTTTTTTTTTTTTTTAATAAGAAGATAGATCTATGGGCCTTTGAAGAAAGGATTCTCATTTTAAAAAATTAATAATACTCACAACTTGTCTCCTCTGCTTTTCTACATACTCACACATCCCTAAATTTTAGAAAGGATGTGTCTGTTGCATTTTCATTCCTCTGCATCAGCTATGGTTTTGTAACCTGGGTTGAATTGAGTATTCCCAGGTAGAAAATAGTCAGCTGAGGAAAAGACTGTACTAATCTCTCCCACCTTGTCCAACTCAGTTAAACCCATGTCGAAAGCAGAATCTGCTTTCACCGTTTGAGGAATAAAATATAAGCCATGATATCAACATTACAGAAGCAGATTATATCTTGGAATTTAAGGATATTTTAGAGGGCCTGACAACTTCCTAAAATTGAATCCAAACATTTGAACGTCCACACACTTGCATTTTTAGGGAGTGAAGATCCATAGTTCTCACCAGATTTGCAAAGAGGTCTGTGACCCCAGAAAAGATTGGAAAAAAACAAGCAAATACGATCCTGCAGTCAAGATCAACATGCCCGTTTGCTGAACCAAAATACAGGACGCATCAGCTGTCGAGACAATATTAATTCTGAAGACAGGGAAAGGAAAGATCTGAACTCAAGATTACCCCAGTTAATCTAGGGCATATGGCTATCTGAATTCCGGGGAATGACGTAAAGGAAGAAGTCTGCTTTCCTTTCCTTTTTTTTTTTTTTTCAAGTTCATGAAACTTTCACTGATCATTTGGATGGCAGGGTATCTGCTAAGAGCCAGGATTATAAAGATGAACAGGCCTCAGCTCTGCTTTTAACAGGCTCAAAATCTATGGTAAGAGGCAAGGGATTTAATCTCCTTTGCTACAATCGTGGCTCACGTATCTTTGCTCTGCTGTAAGAAAAATGCAACAAAAGCACTTTGGGTTTGGCAGGTAGGGGCTCTGATGTTAACAGGATGGGGTAGAGAAGCTCTTGATGCTTCTGGAAACCCCATGAGAGTTTAGAAAATAGGAACCTTGTCCTTCTCTCTGGAAAGCACACTCATCTTGCCTGTCTGGTCACTGAGCCTCCTCCCCAATCCAGAGAGGAAACAATTTTTGTTTCAAGACATTAAATTGCTTGGCTGGCTGTTGTGGCCTGGGTGAGATGAAGGCAGACATCATTAATGGAATGTGTTGCCGCATTTTTTGGTGGATTGTTTTGAAAAGTATTTCACTGGAGAACGTTAACACAGCTTGGGCAAAAGTGCTTTGTGAAAAAATTGAATCCCCGTATTTCTCTATCTCCTTCTGCAATTGCTCCCCAAATACGCTCTTTGAAAGGGTATTTGGTGAAGGCCAATGTATTGGCGCTGACTCTGAAGGTCCGTGAACCACACATGAGCTCAAATGCAATTGACCGTTGCTTTGTGATCCTCACCACTCAGGGCCAATTTGACAGACTCACAGCCTCTCCAATAGGCCACTTAGAAATGATGGAGAGGGATGATTCAGTAGAAAGGACATGAACTCAGGGTGGAGTGGGCTTTCTCTCCCTTTGCTCCTTCCTGATTCTGACCTATTTGGGCCTGGATAGTCATAAGACTTTGCTATGAAAAACTACCCAGTCCTTGCTGCGAAAATCAGCAGTCCTGGGCTACTTCTTGAAAGGAAATACCTTCTGCTCTGCCATGATGTGAACCAGGCCCCAACCCCTGACCACAGGTGACGGGACGTAGCCCAGGGTGTTCAGAATAATGAGCAGCCAATCGCAGACCATGAGGTGATAGGTGAGCTGGTGGGATTAGCTCTGCCCAGACAGGGCCTACAAGTTGCCAAATTGAGCTCCAAACCAGCAGCATCTCAAAGTTCCTGGGCTCTACCCATGGAGACGCCTTCACAATCAAAGTTCATTCTTTAAAAGACAAGATAAGATTTGTTCTTCAGGCATTTGGCCCCTATCAGAGGCTTAGGTGTGAAAAATAACAAAATTTGATCTTCGTGTCCCCAATCTTTCCATTTTATTTGATGTCATGAGTGATATCCAATTCTACCAGTGGTTCCCATTCATTTGTTCTCTGGGATCTGCTAATCTCATTTACATTCAGTCAACCCCTGAAGCACCCAGCAGAAAGCAGAGTACACAGAGGGGGATTTGATAAAGTGATGTTGACCCTACGTGGTCCCACAAGTTCATATGCCACCGCCTCCTCGTGAAGTCCTGCCCGATCACCTGTTGAATCACTTCTTTCTCACACCTGACACCCTCTGCACCTGTCTAAGATAATAGTCCACACTGCCTTGGGCATGACTTACTCACCCATGTGCTTCTCCACCATTTTTCACACCCTCCCAGTGGCATCCTAGACACTCAATAAGTGGCATGAACTTTTTGGCTAATTAGAAAGTCTTTTCAGCCCTGATATTTTGGGTTGCTTCTCCCTTTCATGATAATCACGCAGCTATGGTGGACACTTCTATGATCCAGACACCATCTACATTAGGTCATGTCTACACCTATGCTACAACTCTGTGGAGGGAGATACTATCATTATCCTCCTTTACAGATGTGGAAACTGAAACTCAAAAAGGTTAAGGGACTTCCTCCAAGACCATTACCTATGCTAGTAGCAGAACTTGAATTCTAGCCTATGTAACCCCAAAGACAGTGCTGTTGATTAGTGTGGGACACTTCTGTTTATAGATGCCCAAGACAGAGCCTCCATCTGAGCAATCCTTCTCACCCTTGAGTTGGAAAACAAGCCCTCATATACAAAGAGGCAGTAATGTGTAGTGGGTCACAACCAGAGGATACTGAAAAGTAGGGAGTGAATGTTTGATGAGAAACAGAGTGGATACAGAGTTCCACTCCCTCCAACTTATTTATTAACTACAAATGAAGAAATAGTTACTTTGCATCGAAGAAAACTGCCAAATACAATCTTAACCAAATGATCAAAGCCAACATCATCAATATTGGGACAACAGAACATCTCATGTCGCCTGCTGTGGTGAGTTGAGGACACAACATCATTCTGGTCTTCCTGCCAAAAATGTGTAACTTGAACATAATCATGAGAAAACATTAAGAACATGCCACAGAAAACTGGCCTGTGTTCTTTAAAAATTATCAAGTTCAGGAAATACAAAGAAAGACAAAGGAATTGCTCCAGATTAAAAGAGACTAAAGGCTCCGGATTAAATACAATTAAGTGCAATGTGTACTTTCAGGTTGTATCCTGAACCGGGGGGAAAGATAGCTATATAGAACATTATTAGGACAATTGATGAAATTTGAATATGGACTGTGAGTTAGATAGTATTGTTATGAAAACGTTAAATTTTCTGATTTTTGATAACTCTATTGAGATTATACAGGATAATATATTAGGAAATGCATACTACAATATTTAGGGTTATGTGGGCACAATGTCTCCAACTTAATTGGGTCAGGAAAACAAAATATGCATATCTATGTAAAATAAAATATAGAAAGAATAATAGAGCAAAGTAAAAACAGGTGGATTTGGGTAAAAGTTACATACAAGTTTCATGAACAATTCTTGTATTTTTTTCTGGAATTTCAAAGTTATATCCAAATTAAAAATGGCAAAATGTTACAGAGTAGCAGTTGCAAGTGTAGGTACTGAAATTATACTGCCTGGTATAAATCCTGGATCTGCCAAGTTCTGGCTGTATGACCTTGGGCAACTTACCTAACCTGCCTGTGCCTCTGTTTCCTTGCCTGCAAAATGGAGATAATAGAGTACCTACCTCTTAGGATTTTCTGAGACTTCAATGAACTAATATACGTAGATTGGAAGGTGGTGCCTCATAAGCATTCACTAAGTGTTAGCTAAGATTGTCAGTATGTGTGAAGGTCAGTGGTTACCAATTTCTTTGATATTTTCCTGTTCGCCTGTTGTGTATTGTTTCCTGCTCTGTCAAATTATCTCCAAGGTGCAGCTCTAACGACAAGCAAATTCTTATTAGATTTGGAAGCCAGTTCATCAAATACACGCAGTCCTCGAAGGGCACGAATGTGTTTAACAAGAATTAATGAAAAATTGGCAGCCTGATATTTTTGGCCCAGTCAAAATGTGTGGAGTCTCATTGCTAATTAAGCCTCCTCATTTTTCCTAGAGCGATGCCACCTGTAGCTTTGCCTGATTTGGGCATTTATTTTTCCAAATGGCAGCTGCCTGAAAGTTTCAGGAATCTCAGAACAATAACTGGAATTTAGGCTAAAAGAAGAAATGGGATATTCCAAAATTGCAACAGGATAAGCAGCCCTTTGAAAAAAAAATATAGATGGTTAGATTTTTGTGAGATGCCGCCCATTGATCTAAAACTTCAATTTTAAGTCAGAGAATTATCAATTAATAAAAATTGATTTATATTTACTAGGTATAAGGCACCACACAGGACGCTGCTGGGGACTTGTAGGTAAATGAGATATGGATATTTTTTGAGTTACTACAGCAGAGGACCTCAGTGTCCAGCGTGAAGTGACCAGAGACAGAGTGGGATGGGAGGAGGTCACAGCAGTGGCCAGGACCAGATTACAGGGGCCTTGGAGGCCACAGGGAGGAATTTGGATTTGGTTCTAATGCTACAGGAATCCACTGAAGGTTGTGAACCATCGGAATGGCATTAACTGATGATTTTTTTTTTTAATTGAGACTAGGTCTCACTCTGTGGCCCGGGTAGAGTACAATGGTACGATCACAGCTCACTGTGGCCCCCACTTCCCAGGCTCAGGTAATCTTCCCACCTCAGTCTCCTAAGTAGCAGAGACCACAGGCATGTACCACCAGGCTCGTGCCCAGGTAACTTAAAAAAAAAAATTGTGTAGAGACGGGGTTTTTCTAAGTTCCCCAGGCAGGTCTTGAACTCCTGGGCTCAAGGGATCCTCCCACCTTGGCCTCCCAAAGTGCTAGATTACAGGCACGAGTCACTGCACCTGGCCTGATTTATATTAAAAACAAAACAAAACAAAACAAAACAAAAAAACATGAAACAAAACAAAACAAAAAAACTGCAGGGACATGAGTCAAGTTCAAAACAGGGAGACCAGAGAGAAAGCAGCTGTTGCTCTTCAGGCAAGAGCTGGTGTTACTAGACAAGGGAGGAAGCAGCAGAAAGAGATAATATTTTGGAGGGATAGCCATCAGGACTTGCCAATGCAATTGGATGGGGTTGGAGCAAGGGGCAGCAAGGGAAAGGCAGGAACCAGGGATGACTCCTAGTTTTGAAAGGAAGGTTGGCTTTGAACACGTGGCAGTGGGAAGAAGGATATTACAGGCAATGTGTGAGCAGAAACATGAGGTGAGAAAATGGATCCATGTCCAGGGAAGTAGGAGTCACTGGAATCTTTCTGGAGAATGAGGTGCAAAAAAGGAAGGTGTGGAAGATATGGTTGGAGCCAGAATGGAAAGTGCCAGACCAAAGAAAATGGATTTCTTTCCGCAGGCAGTATGGAGCCACCACAGGATTCTAAACAGATTAGAAAACTCCCAGCAGGCCCCGGATGGTTAAAACGAGTCCACCACCTTCCTAATGACCCATTCTTGTACTCAACGACTTAAAGAGTATTTTGCATCTAGCATAAATCTCTCTATTGGTTCCGTGGAAAACACACACGCCCACACATTGCCTACCTCACTGATTTTTAAAACGGTCTCAATTCCCTTTGAAGGCTGCTGGTGGGCCGACGTATTTACCAGACTATTGGCAATTTCACACATTCAAATTGCAATCTCCAACTTCTGCAAATAAAAGATCTTTATGTTCCCCAGTTGTGAAGTTTACTCGCAATTTCTATGCAGAGCGTTTCGTCTGTGCTTGCATTCTGAGGCTCTGCGAACACATCTGCTCACTGCCACATTTGGGAATTCCCAGGAAAAAGAAGATTTTGTTGTGAAAGGCCTGGCAGCCCCATCTCTTTCCAAAGGATGCATCACAAATGCTGTGTTGGAGTGAAATTGTCACAACAGAGACACCCAACCTTGGCAGTGAAGCCAACTATTTTGAGAAGTCCAGCACCAAAGGAAGCCCACAGTAATGCGCTATGCTGGTTTGGACATGAGGGACAGTGTTTTAGACGTTCGATTGGAGATCCATCACAGTTGTTGTCCTATCGATGAGATGACCTGTTTGGAGCTTCTGTGAATCATTCTGTCACTCAGTAAATATTTGAGGTGAATATGAAAGCCTTTGGTAATCGTGGAGAGTAATTCAAGATGAGATGCTGCTGTTATCCTTGATTGAGTTGCCAGTCCAGCCTTCTCTGCTGGACCACAAGAAGAAGAGAAAAGGAATATAATGGGGGTTTAAGAGCAAGCAAGTTTTTGCATTCAGATAGATGTGGATCTGAGTCTAGCCTCTACCATTTATTAGCTATGAGATATTGAACCTGACCTCTTTATGTCTTAGTTTCCTTACCTGCACAATGCCATAATAAAAATTACTTTGTGGAGTCATTGGGATCCTTCAATAAGAGGATGATATAGAGCTTTATCTTACAATGAGTTCCCAATAAGATGCTTAGAAATCCCCTTATGTTATAACCATGATGAAGGTAATTTCCTCCATTAAGACAATGGACCTTATGGGGCTGTAGAGATTTAGAGAAGATGGATGTATTGGTGGGGTGGAATAATCAGGAAGGCATCGTGGAGACCAGAATCAAGCTACGGGAACAGGGCTTTGCAGTTATCTCCTGTAGAGTTTGACACAATGTATTCTAACTGAGATATAACTGACTCTGAAAGACAGAGGCCTTCCTGATTCTTTCTGGTAATGGTTCTATTAATAGTACTTAGCATAGTGGATTAATAAATATTGGATGGATGGGTGGGTAGATGGATGGGTGGGTGGATGGATGGATGGATGGATGGATGGATGGATGGATGGATGGAAGGATGAATAGGTAAATGGATGAGTGGATGGATGAATAGAAAGTTACAGGGAATAACATCCTAGTGAAGAGAAAAAGTAGTACAAATGTATGGTGGTGGGGACCAGATGAGACATGACCATGGGGCTAATAAACTTATGATGCTTGCAGCAGGGGATGTATGCTAGGGAACTTCAGGAAAGTAAATGCCAAATTATGAAGGGTCAGTCAAGGCCCTCCGTAGGCTGGGAAGATAATTCTTACCGGGTATGGAAGTCAATTGGATGTCTTCAGCTGGAGAATGTCAGGTGAAGAAAGACACGTTTGGAAAGTTGGTCTGACAACAGTGTGAAAAAAGAACTTGGGAATAGAAATAAGAGGGAAAGCCATTTAGAGTATGCTACAAGGAAGCAGAGAATACAGGAAAAATAAATGACTTTGAAGCCAGCAGACTTAGGGTTAAATCCTTGCTTAGTTGTGAGACATTAGACAAGTTACTAAATATCTCAGAGTCTTCATTTTCTCACAACACCTGATGTATAGTCCTGTTTCCTTCTCTTTGCAGATTACTTTGGGAATATCTTTTAAATAACAATAATAACAGTTAAAGCTGTGCATTTACCTTCCAGCAGGCCCTGCAATAGGGCTTTGCACACATTGCTTGTTTTCCCAACTTAATAGACACAACCATTCTAGGAAATAGGTAATATTATTAACCGTTTTTAATAAAAATGAAGAAAGTGACATTTTAGGCAGTTTGATGACTTCAGCAATCTCTCTCACCTGGTAGGAGAAGCAGAATTTAAACCCAAGTCAGCCTGATGCCTGAGCCTGCATTCATTATTTTTCTAATAAATGTTTTTATTGAAGTATAATATATATAAACACCCTTGTATAATCCCTTTCTCTTTGAGTTTGGCCTGGGCATAGTAACTTGCTTCTAATGAGCAGAATATGACAAGTGATGAGATATCACTTGAATGATTGGGTTACAGAAGATGGTGACTTCCATCTTGGTGGCACTCTCTCTGTTGCCTTCTTGACTTACATGCTTTGGTGAAGCAAGCTGCCACATTGCAGAGGCCCACGTGACAAGGAAATGAGAGTGACCTCTGGTCTACAGTCAGCAAGCAACTAAGATCCTCAGTCCTTAAAGTAGGTCCTTCCCCAGTTGAGCCTTGAGATGAGACCACAGTCCTGGTCAACTCCTTACTTGAGGGACTCTGGAACAGAGGACCCAGGTAAGCTATGCCTGGATTCCTGACCAACAGAAACTGTGAGATTATAAATGTTGTTTCAAGCTACTACATTTTGGGGCAATTTGTTATGCAGCATTAGATAACCAATACCAACATGCATAGAGAAACATAGACAAATCAAAATTATACAAATTGATAAATTTTCAATAATCAAGCACACCACTGTAACCACTGATTGATCAAAGTAATTAAGAGGTAAAACATTACCAGCACCCCAGAAGCTTTGCTCTATACTTCATAGTCCCCACGCCTCTCCACCAGCCCCCGACCAAAAGGTTATCTCTTGACATCTAACATCATAGGTTAGTTTTGCCTGATCTTGAACTCTCTGTAAGTGGAATCAAGTGTACTCTTTTGTCTCTGACTTCTCATTGGAGTCTGCCTTCTTTATCACTCCTTAAACATCTTCATCAATGGAATGAGTCAACTTCATTGTTAAGCTTGTCTTGCTATTATGTTCATCTATGACATAAAACTAATTCTGTGTACTTACATGTTTAACTTTTCCTGTCTACGAAGGGGTGGTGTTTACGCCTTTTATAAGCCACTTAAAGTAATTAAACTACTTTAAAGTGATCCTTTAATAATGTCCTTTGCTGCCCTAAATTCGCTAGAATATCTTGGGTAAGTCACTTCACTTTTCTGGGTCAAAGTCTCTTGTGAATAAAATTAGGTGGTTTGACCTACTTTTGAGTTCCATCTGTGGGATCTTAAACTTGTGAAAGAAAGTTATCATCTAGATCATCATCACCCCATATTATCTCCCCTTTACTCTGGCATGTTGACAAATCTAAGTAATTTTTCAAAATCTAATTTAATTTTAACACTTCCCAAAGACATATAAAATCGGCCACATGGGATAGTGGGATATTATTAAATGAAATAAATAATAAATAGGGTGTGAATTCCAAAAGGGTTGGGAATCATAGGTCTGGAAAAAAAATGATGGCTTA
This sequence comes from Theropithecus gelada, assembly GCF_003255815.1. Taxonomy (NCBI): domain Eukaryota; kingdom Metazoa; phylum Chordata; class Mammalia; order Primates; family Cercopithecidae; genus Theropithecus; species Theropithecus gelada. Next base: position 38,938 of record NW_020257675.1, read on the forward strand.
GCTTTTTCAAGTGGAAAATGAGGCTAATAAAGATAAATTACAATGATAATTGCCTAGTTCTAATCAGTGGCAAATTACGGGTAAGTGGGTAGCTGGGAAGTTAGTCCCAGAAAAAGTCATTTGCTCTGTGATATTAGATACAGATATGAAAATGTAACCTTGAATAAGAACACTTTAGCTCCCATGGGCTATTTCTTTCCACATCTTTACACGTAAATACCTTCTGTTGGTTATGTGGAGTTTGCACAACTCTGTGTACCTGTACCTACACCAAAAAGAGATTGCACTACTTGTAGAAGGGAGTGAGCTCTCGGATGTCCACTTTGACCTGATCTTGCAAAACCTACTGTGGTCATCTTGCAGTTAGGTTTGTCAGAAATTTTTATGATAACTTTCTACTTAAAGCTGTTCATATTGAAAACCATAAAATTTCCACTCCTTCCACATTACCCAGAGTCATCACTCTGATAGACTTGATCTGGCCCTGTTTATCTTCATTGACTTCATTGTCTACCATCTTTGCCTCCATTCCCCATGTCCTGGTTACATGAGATTCCTGTTGGCTTTTAAGTTTGAACAAAACAGTTTCATGCCTCTAGGCCTCTTGGCACAGGATGGGCCTTTTCTCAAAGCTCCATTCGAGAGGCTTCTTTCCACCCTATCCAGTTCTCCTCAATCACCGCATCCTCATTCTTGTAATGACATGACATCATTCTTTCATTCTTTCGTTTTGTTTAAAAGTAAATTTTTATTAAGATATAATTTAGCTACTGTAAAATTCACTCTTTTAAAGTGTATGGGGTCAGTGGTTTCTAGTATATTCACATGGTTGTGCAATCACCATCATTATTTAATTCCAGAATATTTTCATTATCCCCCCAAAAATGTCAGAACCCATTAGCAGCCACTCCCCATTCTTCCTTCTCCCATGTCCCTGGAAACCACTTGCCTACTTTGTGTATCGATAAATTTGTCAGTTATGGGTGTTTTATATAAGTGGAATCATGTGGCATGTGGCCTTTTCATCTGGCTTTTTCACACAGCATAGTATTTTCAAGGTTCGTCAATGCTGTATCAGAATTCCATTCCTTTATATAGCTGAATAAATGCCATTCTATGGATATACCACATTTTGTTTATCCATTCATCAGTTGATGGACAACTGTTTTTTTTCCCCCTTTTTTGGCTATTATGAATAATGCCGCTATACACATTCATATTCAAGTTTTGTATGACATTCACTTCTTTCATTTTATTCACTTGTTTTTTGTCTGTCTCTGAATCCACAGAAGAAATGTTCCTTAAGGCAAGCTCCTTGTTTGTCTCATGCACCCCTGTTTTTCCCAAAGCCCTAGCACAGTGTCTGGCAAGGAAACATTTTTTTTTTTTTTTTTTTTTTTGAGACGGAGTCTTGCTCTGTCGCCCAGGCTGGACTGCAGTGGCCGAATCTCGGCTCACTGCAAGCTCCGCCTCCCGGGTTTACGCCATTCTCCTGCCTCAGCCTCCTGAGTAGCTGGGACTACAGGCGCCCGCCACCTCGCCCGGCTGGTTTTTTGTATTTTTTAGTAGAGACGGGGTTTCAACGTGTTAGCCAGGATGGTCTCGATCTCCTGACCTCGTGATTCGCCCGTCTCGGCCTCCCAAAGTGCTGGGATTACAGGCTTGAGCCACCGCGCCGGGCCTAACCAAACATATTATAAATGAATACATACAGAACTAAACAGTGAAGCAGATAGTGTTATGAAATACATTTCTAATATCAACTTTACTCCTTCAATAATTAATAATTACATATAATACATCCAATACTTAACACAACAAAACATATGTACTTTAATTATACAACTTGATGACTTTTGGCTAATATATATGCCTGTATAACCACCACTAGAATGAAGACATAAAACATTAATATCACCTTAAAATATGTCCTCATGCCCTTCCCAGTTCGTAGCCAGCCTAGCCCAGGCAGACGTTGACCTGCTTTCTAACACTATAGACTAAATTTGTCTTTGTTAGAATTTCACATAAATGGGATGATGTAGTATGTCCTCTTTTGTGTTTGGAGTCTTTCTCTTAGCATATTTTTAAAGATTTATCCCTAGTGTTGCGTATATCAACAGTGTGTTCCTTTTATACTATTGAATAGTATTCCCTTCAAAGTGTATACCATAAGTTGTTTAGTGTTCACCTGGTCATGAATATTAGGGTTGTTTCCAATGTATGACTTCTATGAATAAGGTTGCTGTAAACATTCATGTACAAGTCTTTGTGTGGACATTTTTTTATATATATATTTTGGGCGTATATACTGCAAGTGGAATTGCTATGTCTAATGGCAAATGTCATTTAACTTTATGCAAGCTGCCCAACTTCTGCCCAGCTAGTTTTACCATTTCACATTCCCACCAACAACGTATTAACTTTCCAGTAGCTCTGCATCTGCGCCAAACTTTACCAGTCTTTAAACTTTAGTCATCTGTGTGGATATGTATTGCCATCCCTTTGTGGTTTTCATTTGAAATTTCTGATGGCTTAATGATATTGTACATCTTTTCATGTACTTCCTGCACAGGTGAAATGTCTGTTTCTTCTCTGGTGAAGTATCTGTCCAAGTCTTTTGCCCATTCTGTTTTCAGTTGTAACAGTTCTTCATGTTACTTTTCTTGTGTTCACTTTGTTTGTTTGTGTTTTTCAAGGAATTTGTCTATTTCAATTATATTGTTAAATTTATTGGTAAGAAATGGTACGTAGTATTTCCCTAATATCCTTTTAACGTCTGCAGGGTCTCTAGTGATGTCCCAAATTTCATTTCTAATATTGGTAATTTGTGTCTTCTCCCTTTGTTACTTGACCAATCTAGCTAATGGTTTATTAACTTTATTGATTTTTTAAAGTTTGATTTAATTGATTTTTCTCTATTGCTTGTTCATTCTCTATTTTACTGACCTCTGCTGTTATCTTTTACTTTCCTTCTATGCATTTTAGGTTTAATTTGCTGTTATTTATTTAGATTCTTAAGGAAATACTTAGATCATTGATTTTAATCTGTTTGTTTTTCTTTTTATAGCATTTTTTATAGCATTCAAAGCCATAAATCCCTAAATTGTATATGTTGTTATGTTTTTCATTTTTATTTAGTTCAAAATATTTCTCTAATTTCACACATGATTTGGTTTTCTGCCCATGGATTATTTAGAAGTATATTGCTTAATTTCTAGTTATCTGAGAATTTTCCAGATATTTTTCTATCATTGGTTTCTAATTTAATTCCATGGTGATAAGAAAACATAGTCTGTATGATTTTAAATTTTTTCAATGTATTGAAAGCCTTGTTTGGGGGACCCAGAATATGATTATCTTGGTGAATATTACACACGGACTTGAGATGAAAGTTTGCTCCATTACTGGGTTTGTTGAAATAGTCTATAAATGTCACTTAGGTCAGACTGGTGAAGAGTATTGTTCATATTTCCTGTATATTTACTGATTTTCTGTCCACTTCTATTGATTATTGAGAGAAGAGTGCTGCAGTTTCTCACTACTTGTGGATATGTGGCATTCTGCTTTCAGTTCTGTCATTTTTTGTTTCATAAAGATTGATTTTGAAGCTCTGTTATTTAGGGTTGTTATGGCTTCTTGATGAATTGACCCTTATATCATTGTACGACATTCATCTTCATCCCTGTTAATATTCCTTTTTCAAAAGCCTATTTTGTTGATGTCAATATAGCTACTGCAGCTTTCTTATGATTTATTGCTTATGTGGTATAATTTACCTGCCTTTGACTTTCAATCTATTTGTGTTTTCATATCTAAAGTAGGTTTCTTGTACATAATACATAATTGGATCTTGCTTTCTAAAAAAAAATTAGCTTAACAGTCTCTGCCATTTAAATGTAATGTTTGGATCACTTATATTTGATGTATTTATTATATGTGTGTGCTTAAGTCTATCATTTTGCTATGTGTTTTCTGTTTGCTCCATCTGTTTTTTTTTTTTCCTTTTTTTCTCCCTTCTTTCAGACTATTTGAGTATTTCTGAGGGTTCTGTCCTTTTCTCCATCTTCATTATTGATCTATTAGCTATACAGTGAGTCCTCTTTTAATATCATCAGTGAATTCTTGGAAACTGCAATTTTAAGTGAAACAACACACAGCAAGTCCTTGAATAACATTGTTTCATTATAACATGGGTGAGAAAAAAACAATTGGTTTTGCTATACATCATTTCACTTAAAGTCACAGTTTCCAAGAACCTATCCATGACATAAAGTGAGGATTTATTGCACTTTATTTTTTAGGGGGCTGTGGTTTACATTATTTATCTCTGGATTATCACAGCCTAACTTTAAATTATGCCTTGTCATTCCATGTACCAATATTAGAAACTTATAACAAAATTCTTTTTTCCCCTTTTCCATCTTTTGTGCTACTGTTATCATAGATTTTATTTCTGCATATGTTATCGACCTCCTGATACCTTTTTATTGTTTTCATTTTAAACAGGTATTTATCTTTTAAAGAAACTTAAAATGAGAAACAATTTATTTTATATTTACCCACTTATTTCCAGTGTTCTTTGTTCATTGATACAGATTCTTACAATGAAGAATTTCCTTTCACATCTCTTGTAATGCAAGCCTTTCTGTGACAAATTCTCTCAAGTTTTGTATGTCTAGAAAAGTATTTTGCCTTCATTTTTGAAATACATTTTTGCTGGCTCTACAATGCTATGTTAACTGTTTTTCTTTCTGCTCTTTAAAAATATTACTTCATTTTCTTCTGCATTGCATAGCTTTGGACAAGGAGATTCTTGTCATTTTTATCTTTGTTCCTTTGAATTTAATGTGTGAGTTTTTTCTCTTCTGCTTTTAAGATTTTTCCCTTTGATATTGGTTTTCGGTAATTTGATTAGTGTGCCTTGGTATGGCTTTTTTGGTGTTTTTGCAGCTTGAGATTCCTTGAGTTTCTTAGACTGTGATGTATAATATCACCAAATTTGGATACTTTTTGGCTCTATTTCTTTAAATATTTTTTCTCTTCCCTTTTTCCAAACTTCCACAACATGTACATGAGGTCACTTGATACTGTCGTGCAATTCAATGAGAACTGCCCATGTTTTCTTCTGTGCTGCATTTGGATAGTTTCTGTGGGCATGTCTTCAAGTTCTCTTTTTACTATTCAGTATTTAATTTGATAGATTTAGTCCCATCCAGTTAAGTTTTAGTTTCAGATATTATACTTGGCATGTCTAGAGACTTCATTGGTTCTTTTTATATCTCTAATAATCTTTTATCATTATGTTCAGATTTTTCCTTTAAATATTTGGAAAGAGTTAATAACACCTTTTAAAATCTTTGCTAATTGCTTTATCTCTGTATTGCCTGGGCCTGTTTCTATTGATCTTTTTTTTTTTTTTTTTTTTTTCTGGTTATGGGCTCTGTTTTCCTACTTCTTGGCCTGTCCGGTAATTTTTATTGAATGTTGGAAATTGTTAATTTTACATTTGGGGTTTAGATTTTGTTTTCCTTTAGAGAGTGTTTGGCTCTGTTCTGGGGGATGGCAGTTAATTACTTGCAAGCCACGTTCTATTAAGGTGGTTCCAGAGGAGCCTTTACCCCACTAAAATTCTACTAGGTGTGGCCTTTCTAGGGTTTCTATTGAATGAGTTGAGTGATTACTGAATAATCACCAGGGATAACTCTGGCTGAATTCAAACAATTCCTGAGCCTATGTGAGTTCCGCGAACCTTTCAGCTCACTGCCCACAGGTAGATCTTTGTCTGCCTCATGGAGCTTCACCCTACACGTAGATGTCTTTGTGTTCAGAAAAGACCCAAGTGTGGGGGGGATCTATGCCGATTCTGGGGCTCTTTTTCTGCAGAGCCCTGTCCTCTCCCGAACTCAGCCCGCAGATTCTCTGAACTCATATACTGTCCTTTCAACTCAGCAAATTCCCCAAACTCCACTTGGGATCCTCCTCCCTTCTCAACAGCCTGCAGTAAGCTCCGGGCAGAACGTCAGGACAGTCATAAGGTTTGCCTTGTTTGTTTCCCTTCTCTCAGGGATCACAGAGCTGATCTGTCTGTTGCTCAATGTCTGAAGACTGTTGTTTTATAGATTTGATCCAATTTTCTGGTTATTGAAGGCAGGAGGATAAACCCACTCCCTGTTTTTCTATTATGATTTGAAGCAGAAGGTCTTTATAGAACACATGTTTAAACAGAGTCAAATCTGATTATTTTATCCCTAACGCTGACTCATTTGTAATTTATTTCAACTGTAACTTGTGTGTAGATTTGGTCAGAATAGTTTTTGTTATTATTGTTGTTGTTATTATTAAGGTCATAAAAGAATAGCCATGCTCAATGATCGGATGTTTAATATTTATCAGTTGTGGTGGTAAGCTTTTTACAACTATTCTTGTATTATCTCTATTGTAAAGTTGAGAAAATTGAGGCTATAGGATAGTAAGGACCAAGTCAGGATTTAAATTTAAGTACTATTCTTTTGTAACCCACACCCATGTGTCTTAAACATCCCAAATCTTTGGTAGAATGAGGAGGCAGGGAGGCATAATATGTGATTACTGCAGGCAGAAGTTCTTCACCAGTGTTTTCCAAATTGGGGCAGGATGAAAGAGATATAGGTTCCTCAAAATGTCTGAGTCCTAATTCCTGAGGGATTATATTTATAATCTATATTTTATTTCTTAAGAGATTCTTATGCACAAACAGATTTGAGACTCACAACTCTTACTGAACTGGGGATTTAATATCTTTTCTCCTGTTAGGCTTATCTCTAACTGCTTCCAAATGATCACAGGAATTGTATTTCTCTACCCTACATACCTGCAACCCCCCACTGCTCCATAATTCCAGTCTCCACCCAGTGAATCCTGAGACCTCCAGCATCCTCCATCCTACCAAATCAAAAAATAAAGGGGAACTTCAGCCATAAAATCTGTATCACAATAAACAACAAAAGCAGCCATGACTCAATATTTCCTGGCAGTTGCTTATAGCTGTCCTCTGTATTTGCATTTAAATACAGTGACTTTTTCTTAGAAAAACTGCAACAGTTGGCAGGCTTTCCTTTAGCCACTGGTATAACCTGCCTGGAATCCTGAAGATTTCAGCTACAGTCATTCTGATATCAAAACATTATGTTTTAAACTTTGGGTTGTGTCACTCAGCTCTCTAGGCCTCCATGTCCATGGGATTCAAATTCATGAGTTAGACATCTAAAGTCTCTTCCAACTCTAACATTTCATTATTCAAGATATTAGTTTTTTAGTTAATAAGAAAGTTGTCTGTTTTTGTTTTTATTATTTTTGCTTTAAGGTATTTTTGAAAGAGTTCATTTTAAAAATCATATTCTCTGGAATTAACACTAAAAGTCAAAAATGTAGGGTAGCATTTCCTGGCAGCCCCAAGTTGCAAAAAATGTACCATGAAGCACCCTTTCCACTTCTTAAATGCTCATCCAGGCTCTTTGAAGTGTATATCATGGCTTACAAAATTTGGTTTGTCAAGGTGAAGAAGATTTATTGATCGAGGTGTAGGCAAACAGTCAAAGGAAATGCTGAGTATTTGTCTTTTTAAAAACTCTATCTCAAAGTCAAAACCAACCAGAACATTTCGTATTGAGAATGGCCGAGCCAGGGGAAAAGAGATTGTTATCTGTGCTAAGAAGTCACTTTGCCCAGTCTCCTCTATATCCAAATGGGAGTCTTTGGGTTATAAAATATTGATAATTGTTGAATAGCTCTTATTTAAAGTATAGCATTGAGGGTACTTAATTACAGAGGGGCATGCAGCATTCTTAAGCCTAAGTCTGAATTTAATTGCCAAAGAAATGAAAGACAGTAATAGAATTTGCTGTTTATAATTGTATCCCTGGCTCACTAAGGCAGCCCTAGCCAGCTGTGCAGTCAGTTATTTGCATTTGTTTGATCAGAAAATGATCATTGTGTACTATAAAAGCATCATTCATTTCCTATTACCATTGATCTCCAGAGAGTTTCACTCAGAACCTGCCAGGAATTTCAAATGGCAGGTGGTGGGGCTATATTTTTCTGTGATTAATCATATAGTCCAAATTCAGTGATTACAACTTATTTAAGAGAACACATTTCCTACTTGTAAATGCTTAGTGCCAGAATTCAAAACTCAGAAGTTACAGAAAACTTAGAAAGAAAGTGGATACCAAATTCCAAAAGAAAAGATCTTACCCGTGGGCTTCGCTAGGGAAATGAACTCTCACTGGGCTCTCTTTTGCCTGTATTAGAACACAACCCATCAAGAGCCAGTTTGCTTCAACAGTATACATTTCACATTCTATTCACTCCAAGGGCTTTATAGCTAAATATGATTGTGAAGACTCAGGACTTAATTTTCGAAGCTCAACTTATCTACTGCTTGCTTAATCCTAACAAACTTGGTAGAGGCTGTCTGAAAAACTTGGTCTAAAAACCAATTATAGGACATGGTGACATGTGCCTGTACTCCCAACTACTCAGGAGACTGAGGCAGGAGGATAGCTTGAGCCTAGGAGTTTGTGTCCAGCCTGGGCAATATGGCAAGACCCTATCTGTAATAAATAAATAAATAAAATAAATGAAACCAAGTATGGAACATGACATGGCATTCTGTAATCAGTTTCATTTGCCCACAGAAAATGGTATGGTGTCCTAAGAAAAGTCCTATTCATACTTGAATACTAAAGTCATACTTGAATACTAAGTTTCCATTCCTATAACTTTAGCCTCTTTGCCTTTCTTTGCTCCTTTGACAGCCTCTAAACTATCTCCTGGAGTCAGTTTCATCCTCTTCTAATCCATTCCATAGGAAACCTCTTGATTGCAAGTTTTATAGAAATGTGGCATGCTCCCAGTCTCCTACCTAAGGAAAAGGCTTCCAGTAACAGAATGGACTAGGTTATGCTGTGGACATAAATGGTCCCCAAATCAAGTGACTTATTAAAACAAAGATTTATTTCTCATTCACCCTCTCCATCAGTTTTCAGCCATGGCAGGGAGAGAGTTGATGCCTTTTTAACTTCTTACTCAGGAACCAAGACAAGCCATCACTATCTTGTGTAGCAGCCAATGAGTGTGGTGGGGGAGGAAACATAGCAAATAGCAAAATCCCACATGTATTAGTTTGTTTTCACATACTTTAAAGAACTGCCTGAGACTGCGTAATTTATAAGGGAAAGAGGCTTAATTGACTCACAGTTCAGCATGGCTAGGGAGGCCGCAGGAAACTTACAATCATGGTGGAAGGCAAAGAGGAAGAAAGGCACCTTCTTCATAAGGCAGCAGGAAGGAGAAGTGCTGAGTGAAGGGGGAAGAGCCCCTTATATCCCCTTATATAATAAAACAGTTAGATCTCATGAGAACTTACTGTTACAAGAACAGCATGAGGAAAATGGCCTCCATGATTCAGGTAGCTCCACCTGGTCTCTCCCTTGACACACAGGGATTATGGGGATTACAATTCAAGATGAGATTTGGGTGGGAATGCAAAACCTAACCGTATCACCACACTAGGTCTTAGTGGCTTTGGCTAAGAAGTACTTCTGCTTGCATTTTGCATGACCAAATCAAGCCACGTGGCCATGCCTGGTAGATGAGCAGGGAGGTGCAATCTGATCATGGGGCCAGGAGGAGAGACCTGAAAACATTGGTGAACAGTATGAATAACTACATAGGCTAACGTTCTGGTCACCAAATCATTTACCTTCTTTCTTATATAAAATACCCTCTCCCCTTAGGAAAGTTTCATTTAAGGCATGACACTAAGCTCAAAGTCCAAGATCTCTGGGTGACATGGGGTAGCCTCTATGTCAGATCTGGATCCGGAACTAGAACATTCCATCCCATTCTGTGTGCCAAGAGCCACATCCACTGTTCATTTCAAGATAAAATCTTCCTATTTGCTCTGTTTCTCTGCTTTCTCACTGCCTCCCTTTATTCTCAACTTAATCTACTGCATCTTGAACCAATCAAATGTCAGTGGGAGAATCACATTCTTATTTTCTTTTCCCTGAGATATTTGGCCCAATTGATAGGATTTGCTGGACCACATCTTGGCAGCATCTTTATTAGAGATTCCATAATCCATTCAGAGGTTTTTTTAGCAAAGGAGGTAATGGCTGTACCTTTCATTTGATCTTTGCCCCAGATTGAGTTTTAATTGACTGTTATTGCTCTACAACTTTATGGACTCTTACTTAGTGTTTGGAGTTGAGAAGCAGTTGCTTCTTCTAACCTTTCAAGTACTTGAATTCATGAGGCCCTCTATTTCTTTCCTTTTCTATTTGCAAACTGGCCAACTCTTTTCTGAGTTTATCTCATACTTATAATGCCTTGCCAAATGCAGCCCACAGCAACCTGTGCACCCTAATTGCATTCTGTTTTCCAACCTGTTCGTCTAAATGTATATGTTCATTAGGAATGTGATGTGCCTCCCACTGTAACCACAGGTGACAATTTGCCAAATGTTTACTACTCTGTAACATGGATCACTATCTCCCTAGTCCCTGACTACAATTTCCTCTCTGGTCACTGCTGTTTGTTGAATTAGTGCCACATACTGTAGGCTTGGGTTATGGCAGCACCTAAATATGGTCTCAGTTTCGGTATTAGTGATTAGCTACGTGTGCTGCAGTAATAAGTGTCCCTAAAATCTCAATGTCTTAAAACTGCAAATACTTATTTCCTGCTTGCACCACATGTTCATTTCTGGTCCGCAGAAATCTCTTCCCCACAAAGCCCTTACTCAGGGAACCTTGCTCATGAAGCCCCCATCATCTGAAATGGCTCCAGTATTCATGCAAGGGAAGGCAAGGTGGTAAATGTTACCTTGGCTCTCAAAGCCTTCTTTCTAGAGAGGGCCATGTGTCACTTCCAATCACATTTCTTCCATCAAAATAAGACATAATGGCCTTATCTGGCTTCAAGGGTGTAGGGAGTGCCATTCTACCAAGTTTCTGCAAAGGGGGATGGTACTTGAAACATTTACCTCAACCCACACTACTGTTATTACTCCCTAATCTTCTCTTATGGGCTTCATGTTTTAAAATATTTTTACCAGCAAAAGCACAATTATTATGTAATAATTTGTCCACTGAAAATATTCTAAGACTTACAGCTACAAATATAGATGTTCTTTAAATAATAACTTGGTATCAAATATCAAAACTAGGTAACCTTACGGAAAATTAATATACAATTTCCATTAGGCTGTAGAAAGTTATGAAAATAGCACAAGAACCCCCATAATTCTTTTTGTGACCCTAAAAATACAGATGCCATAGGAAGGCAGCCATTATTCGGTCTTTATCAAGTAACTTCTATGCACAGAATTTTCTCAGAAGAGGGAGATTACCTGAAAGGGGAGGAACGAGGACTTGCAAAGTCATCTTAATGTGCTTTATAATTTTGGTGGCCCAATTTATGACCCCCACTACCTCCACTACCTCACATGGACATATTCTTCTGTGTGTTGGCTCTCTCTCTCGCGCTCTCTCTCTCTCTCTCTCTCTCTCCCCTCAGATATTCTTGCATGGAGATTAAAAACAACAGCCACCATCACTCTGAGCATTAAAGCCAGATGGACTCCACTGAAGCAGAGTAGAGTTGCAGTCATCTAAATTATTTTGTATTTGATGCTAACTTGAAAATGCTGCCACCTGACTATAGTGTGTCTGCTTCCCTACATTTCCAAATTAGCTTTATTCCATGTTTAGACTATTTCTGAGAAAATACCAAAGATCAGTCACTCAAATAGTGCTCATCTGTCATGACCTCTGAGCATCATTGGACACAGCTGATCCGTAAGACACCGTAAAGCATAACAACATGTGCATGATAGAAATGACAGAAAAATAGAAGAGAGAGAAAAAAGAGGCAAAAGAATATTCCAAAAAATGGTCAAAACTTTCCATATTTGGTAAAATATACAAATCTACATATTTAAGAAACTCAAGGAACTTCTTAATATCAATACCACAAGAGGATTTCAATGTAAGATCTAAGTAGGTAGAAGAAAGAAATCAGCAAACTTCAAGTGGGTCTCCCATTTGAGAATCCAAGAGAAATAAGAATAACGAAAAATGAGCAAAGCCTAAAAAATATCATAAGACACCATCAAGCATACCAACTTTTGAAACACTTTCACCACGTGGCTTGAGACAACTCTCTGTGTTAAGTCTCCTCCAACCACCCCATCTACTTCTTCTCCATCTCCTTTGCTGATTTCTCTGAATCCCCCTCTCCTCTTAGTGGCTGGATCCCTGGGATTCCAGTCCAGAGGACTCTTGTCAATCTACACCCACTCCACAGGTGAATGCCCCTGTCTATCCTGGCTTGAGAAATCATCTCCACCTTAAGAACTCCTGCAAAAGTCTCAAACCCAGACTTCTGCTGTGAACTCCAGATTCCATCAGACTGCTGAATTGACATCTCCCCTTGAGTGTCTCATGGTCATCTCAAACCTAACAAAGTCAAAACCGAAATTCTTGTTTCATCTCTCCTATCTGTCCCCTGCCCCCATCCCACCGCCGAGTTCCCGCCACCGACACAGCTAAGGAAAAGAGAACTCTATCCTTCTCGTAACTCAGGTTATATACCAAAAAGCCATCCATGTTGTGTCTATTCCTTTCCTATGCCACATGTAACCCATCTGGAAATTGTATTAGCTCTATCCTCTTCAAAATATTAATATATCCAGAATCCAAACTCCTCACCACCTTTGCCTCCACAACCTGATCAAGCCACTATCTCTCACTTGGGTGATTGCACTGGGTTCCTAACAGATCTTCTGTCCCCATCCTTGCCCCTGACACTCCATTCTAACAATACGGTAGCCAGGATGACCCTTTGAAAGTGAACTTGGATCAAGTCATGCCTCTGCCCAAAACCTCCAGTGGTTCCCCATCCCACTCAGAATAAAATTCCAAATCCCTCCCCTGGCTCACACAACTCTCAATGCTCATGCTCCCTGGTACCTCTCTCACCACTCTCTCCTCTTTCCACTGCCTGCCTCCTTCCCTGTGCTTGGGCCACACTGGACCCCTGAATGTCCCTCAATGACTCTACCACCTCAGGACTTTGCACTGACCATTCCAATTTCTTCACAGCTCCCTTTTTCGCTTCTTTTAGGCTTCTGTTCATCTGTAAGCTTGTGACCTTCTCCACGTGATTTTTTTCTGATGATCCCACGTACAATAGTAATCACCTCTTCCCCCCGTTCCCTGCCCACCCCCAGCCCCGTCCTGCTTTATTGCCTCTGGTGCACTCATAGTACATAGCTATTGTTGATTTGTTTGTCATGGATCTCTTCCTATCCAACATCAGCTCTATGAGCACAAGCTCTTTGCCTGTTTGGTTCAATATCCCCAGTTCCTAGAACGGTGCTTGGAACAGTTAGCACTTGGTAAACACTTATGCAATTATTGGAGAAATGTGTTGGCTCAAGTTAACAGGTGTGCCTCAAGGAATTACTTATTTAAAAAGATAAAATATTAATGTTTCCAAAGGATGATTTTCTTTTTATAAGTTAGAGTAACCTTAAGGTTATATATAATACAATGTCACTCACTGACTTTTATTTCAATATGTTCTCTCTAATAGTGGAGAAAGGTAGAATTATAGCCAGCAGGTTGGAAACCCCTGACCACACACCTCCTGAGCCCCAGTCACCCCAGACCCTGCTTATTAGTTCCCCCACACGCTGTCCCTTCCCATCTTTTGTGAAGCCCCTACCTGGAATGCCCAACCCACCTTATTTGCTATGGTGAATTTCCTCTCATCCGCCTAGCTGGCCTCAGTCTCTCCCTTGTCTGTTCTCCCTTGAAGCTAAGCTCTGTCTCTACCCTACTATTAGACTAATAATGTGTGAGCTTGCCTTTCTCAATGCCTAGAGTCTAATTCGTTAAGAGCTGCATTTTATTCATGCTTTATTCTCCAAAGCCCCTTGAACACAAGTGCCCATCAATAAAGATTTGGTGAATTAAAAACCTGGAAAGTTGCAGTAGACTGGCTCATCTTTGCTATTGCTGACCCTTTGCTGAGACCACTGTTTACTCTAAGAGAATGGGCTATCATCATCTCCACGGTGTTCTTTGTACAAACACTAATCACACATTCTCCACACTAAATTCACAGGTGGCTGAGGGAAAGGATCCCTTTCACAGACCATGGAAAAATAATTGTGCCTACATGAGACTGCTTAAAGAAGGCGGACATTAAATAAGATAGTCTTGCTAAGCTATTTGGAAGTGAATCTTTCAGAATAAAATTACGTTAGCATCAGAGATTCTAACACCCAAGCCTATGGATCACTTGTTTTTTTCTTATGAATACTGTTGTATGTTTAATGAACAAAAATGTCTGTGGCTCATGTAATGGAAATAACACTTGATACTTTTTACCCACTACAGACCAGGTGGAAAAAAATTAACCTATTTACTCCCCAATGGAGTAATAATTTAAGCCTCCAGCAAAGTCCATACTGCCCCTAGTCTCTTCCAATTCTTTTCTGTCCTTATCAGAATGTTCCTTCTCGTACCAATCTCAGTTTCTTTAGCTACAATAGATAAAAGTGATATGTATGTGTGAATTTAAGAAGAGATATATTGCTATATTTACTATGCTTTTCCATTTTCCTCTGCGTATCTTCTCTGTTCTCAATTCCCCTCCCCTTCCAAAACCTTCCTTACTTTGTGAAGTCTCTTGCATATATATGTTGTACCCATGCATTCTTGACTTGAGAAACTCTAAGAGGCCAGGCACGGTGGCTGATGCCTGTAATCCCAGCACTTTGGGAGCCCGAGGCAGGTGGATCACAAGGTCGGGAAATCGAGACCATCCTGGCTAACATGGTGAAACCCCGTCTCTATTAAAAATACAAAAAATTAGCCGGATGTGGTGGCGGGCACCTGTAGTCCCAGCTACTCGGGAGGCTGAGGCAGGAGAATGGTGTGAACCCGGGAGGTGGAGCTTGCAGTGAGCCGAGATTGCACCACTGCACTCCAGCCTGGGCAACAGAGCAAGACTCTGTCTCAAAAAAAAAAAAAAAAGAAAAGAAAAAAAGAAACTCTAAGAATACTTAAGACATCCCTAACTGAAAAACAAAAAACAAAACAAAAAAAACCTCCAGATTCTGTGTACACATGGGTGGATCAAAGGATTGTGCCTTTATCAAGATATTCCTATATGACTGTACCTCCTTAGACAGTACATTGTGCAAAATCTGTTGGGAGGGTGACATGTCTAAAAGAAACATTAGCAAAATAATGACTCAGAGGAAAATAAGTGTTCAGGATGTAAAAGGATATAGAACTCATATTCAGTACTTTTATGGATGCAAGTAAAAGATACAACTCAAATTACCTTAACCAAAAGAAAAATTTTAATGATTGAGGTGAACAAACAATTTAAGTGTATTACCAGTTTCAGGTGGAGTTAGATCCAGGTGCTGGAACAGTGTTGTCAGAAATCTCTCTCTCCCATTCTCTCTGCTCTGCTGTCTCCTTTGTTGGCATCGATTTTAGGGATGTTCTTCCCACAAGACAATGAAATGGCTCCAGCAGAAGGAGATCATCCAGGAAAATGTTCTGTTGGCTTAGCTTGGGGGATGTTTGCCTCACTGTGACCAGAGAAAGGGGCTGAGGTCAGCACCACCTACACCACATAAACAGAGAATGTAGGAGGAGATAGTCCCCAAAAGGAAATTCAGAGTTTTTTAAGCAGAAGAGGGAATGAATGTTATCAGACAACAATGAGAAATATCCACTATACAGCTTCATAGGAAGAAATATTGAATACATTGGAGAAGACTTGGCAGGGACATGATTGGCAGATCTAAAATGTGGGTGTGCAATTGGATGATCTGGGAAGAGTACAGCAGAACTGGGATCAGTGGGTGGTCTGCTACCAGGTCTGCCCACTCCAAAGAACATGTTGGTTCCTCTACACCTTGTCAAGCTACACAACTAGACAGCAAAAGCAATAACCAGACAGACCTCAGGTTGAAGCCCAACCCTGCCTCTCAGTCACTCAGCCCACTTATTTAACTTTCTTGGATGTCAGCTTCTCCACAAGTCAAAGGATCATTGGAAGGAAAAAGATAAGCCTGTGCCAGGGTTACAGCCAGCTCAGTACAAGGCACTGGGATTCATTGCTCAATAAGTGTTGGTCCCCCTACCTCTTCCCTTCCCTTCTCACATGTTTTACAATTTTGTTTTGGGATCATCTTCTAGGGTGGAAAGGTCTAATTTCATAAAACGTGCAATAAAGAATTCCTAACACTTTCTAAAGCTTTCGAATCATATGCATTAATGAGGCTAGGGTATTGCCAATTCAGAACACCTGGAAGCTGCTCAGGGCACACTCAGCTCCTGACAGCTGTGTGGGTTCTCTCTGAATCTGTTAGAATAGCGCTTCTGCAGTGTGGAAGCAAAGGAAACTCCACAGTAAGTAGAAAGAATCATGTTGGGTGGTCACTGGGAGGCAAAGGGAACACAACTGCAGAACTGGATATTTTGTTGGAGTTTTTTGCCTCTTCTTATTAAACACATACAAAATTAATCCATCTTACTGTGGAAGAGGAGTATCTGCAGTCAAATATAGCTGTCAAATAAGCTACTGCCGGCCGGGCGCGGTGGCTCAAGCCTGTAATCCCAGCACTTTGGGAGGCCGAGACGGGCGGATCACGAGGTCAGGAGATCGAGACCATCCTGGCGAACACGGTGAAACCCCGTCTCTACTAAAAAATACAAAAAACTAGCCGGGCGCAGTGGCGGGCGCCTGTAGTCCCAGCTACTCGGGAGGCTGAGGCAGGAGAATGGCGTGAACCCGGGAGGCGGAGCTTGCAGTGAGCTGAGATCCGGCCACTGCACTCCAGCCTGGGCGGCAGAGCCAGACTCCCTCCCAAAAAAAAAAAAAAAAACTCCTCTTCCACAAGAAGCTACTGCCCATTTCTTACAATGCTCTTATCTCTTTCCTTTCTTCACATTAGGATTTCCCAACCTACCATTGGCTGATCAGAAAAGTGAGGCTCCCACAATCCTAGCTATGCCAGTGAGGAGAAGAAGCATTTTACTAAAATTGCTCCTCCCAGCCAGACTACACTCTCTCCCATTAATCCCTTGGAAATTTCACTGCAGGTTTCAGAAGAAAAATGAAGACCATTTATTTGACCTGTACTAATGTGCAACAACACCAGTTTACTTGAAAAGCCAGATTTGCCATCAGGGACTGTGTCTCTCTGCTTTGCAACAACATAAATACATGTATGTGGTTATCACAGTCTTTCAGAAGATCCCAGGCAACTGGAAAAAAAATTCTATGTATGAATGCATGGGGGGTTGGTTATATAGATTATGCTACACACACACATAGGAACACTATGGAGCCATTACAAAGAGTAAAACAAAACTGTATGTGCAAATCTGGAAAGACTCCTGGGATATATCACTACCTGACAAGTTCAACCTACAGAAGAGTAATAGTTTATTTAGGGTATATATAGTTTCATAAAGAAAAGTGCATGCACATATATTGATACACTGGTGTGTGTACACAAAGGAATAGTAGAATCCCCCAATGTTAGCTGGGTCCATGGCTTCCTTGAAGACTACAATTCCCAGACTCCCTTGCAGCTAAGATTTGCCCAATGGTGTGGAGCATAAGAGATATGTGCAACTTCTGGGCCTTGTTTTTAAATGGAATAGGAATGTCCTGGTCACCCCTTTTACCTCTGCTATGGAAGTGGTGGTGGGCTCTGGCCTAGCATGCAAAGAAAGGAGACTGTACTAGGAAACAGTGAGATAGAAGGGACTTGAATCTCCAAGTGAAAGGCATCCATTACTGCATGGATAGCCCACCCTTAGGCTGTGATATGGGAGATAAATCAGTTCCTGTCTTATATATGCACCTATATTGTGGAAATCTCTTTGTTAGAGCAGTGGGCTCTATCCTCATATATGAGCAGGATAGTCCCCAAACAATTGACAGTAGTTTCTGAGATACTGACAGTGGTTTCTGAGGTACGGCATTAGAAGTGAGAAGACAGGGATTCTTACTAATTTTACTTTTATACCTTAATGCTGCTATTTGTAAATGTTGCAATAATATGTTTTACTTGTTAATTTTCTTGGACCTCAGGTGTCAAAATTGGGTTAATTATAAGCTGTGGCTTGTAATACACATGTATCATTGGTCTATAAAGGGGCCTCTTTTATTTAGTTAATTCATTTTTGTTCTCTTCTTTAAAAGATACTAAGCACCATCTATCTGCCCCAACAACAAAAACTAGAACCTTCATCTAACCATATGCTGCTATCCACCCCACCCCATCCCCTGCTTCCCCCTACTTGGAATAAATAACCATTCTCCCAAATTCCATCATTTCCTTGCTTTTCTTCTTGTATATATTTTATTGCATCTGTATGCATGCTTTAAATGCCTATTTTTAAATGTTAGATGGCTTTATATTTATAAAAAGAATATCATGCTATATATAAAAGTTTGACCATTTTTATACCTAATATTATATTTCTAAGATACATCCATGTGTTTTGCAAGTTGCTCTAGTTCTGGAGTTGACAGAGTTTCTGTAAAGGGCCAGAAAGGAGAAATTTTAGGCTCTGCAGGCCACATATAGTCTCCATCACATGTTCTTCTTTTTTTATTTTATAACCTTTAAAAAAACGTAAAAGCCATTGTTAGCCTGCAGACCCCACAGAAATAGGGCCAGGCAGCTTGCCGACCTTGGCTCTGGTTCATCAGTTTTGATTGTTGTATAATGTTAGCTAGACCATGCTTTATTAATCCATTCTTCCATTAGCGATGCTTGGTCCATTTTTAGGCTTTTGCTGTTGGGCAGAGTGTACTCTCAGTATCTTCTGGTATACGTGAGCCAAAGTATCTTTGGGAAGTTTTCCAAGAGGTATGGAATTGATGAGTCATGGGAGATGGAATGTCCATCTTTGGGGATGATGCTGAAGGCTGAGGGCAGCATTTCAGAGACAGCAGTGCCAAGCGCACGATGGCCTCAGAGGCTCTGATGTTTGACATTTGCTGCGTCTGAAGACTTCTCATCAAGGTCTGTTATGGAGTTGTTTTATTTTTTGTGCCCTCGTGCCCCAGCCTGGACATAATTCTTTCCCAGTTACGTTCAGTACTAGTACCTTAATTGCACCTCCTATGGAACAGTCAGTGGGAATATTAGCTCCTGCACTAGACTTGGACTCCAGCGTCTGGGCTCTGCCAGTTTCTGGCTGTTTGGCCTTGGGCAAGTCACTTAACAGCTTTGAATTTGAGTTTTTACACCTGAGGGAGCTGTGAGAATTCCTGTGCCTTTGTTCATTATGTGGCTGCAAAAAAACAGGAAGTCACTATTAAGTGCTCAGAAAAGCTGAAATTAAAAGGAAGGGTTTCTTTTTTTTGTTTTTTTCAAGTTCTGGGGTACATGTGCAGAATGTGCAGGTTTGTTACATAGGTAAACATGTGCCATGTTGGTTTGCTGCAGCTATCAACCCATCACCTAGGTATTAAGCCCAGCATACATTAGCTATTTTTCCTTGTGCTCTCCCTACCCCTATCCGACTCCCTGACAGGCTCCGGTGTGTGATGTTCCCCTCCCTGTGTCCATGTGTTCTCATTGTTCAGCTCCCACTTATAAGTAAGAACATACGGTGTTTGGTTTTCTGTTCCTGCATTAGTTTGCTGAGGATGGTGGTTTCCAGCTTCATCCATGTCCCTGCAAGGGACTTGATCTCATCCCTTTTTATAGCTGCAGAGTATTCCATGGTGTATATGTACCACATTTTCTTTATCCAGACTATCATTGATGGGCATTTGGGTTGATTCCATGTCTTTGCTATTGTGAATAGTGCCGCAATGAACATACATATACATGTATCTTTGTAATAGTATGATTTATATTCAAAAGGAAGTTTAAATAAGAACTGGAGAAATGACAGCTGCTCCAGCATGATGGACAGGGCCCTGGTGCCAGACTCTGTGCCACTCTACTTCTCATTCATCATCAAGCAACTATTGAGCACCTACTATTTGCCACACTATTCTAGGTGCTTGGAATGTGGCAGGGAATTAAACAGAGATCCCTGCCCTGAAGGGGCTGACATTCTAGTGTGGAGACAGAAACCAAAATCAATGAACATAATAAATGAGGAAAATAAAAGATTCGTGGTAATGAGTGCTTGGACAGAGAAAGAGCAAGGACATGGATTAGGGATACTGAGAGGGGCTGCGGTGGGGGTGGAGGGTGTTGCTCGTTAAGTAAGATGGGTGGAGAGGGCTTCGGTAAGGTGGTGGGATTTGAACAGAGATTTGATGAGGTGAGAGAATGAGGTGTGGGTGTCTGGGGGAGGTGTTCCAGCAAAGAGAAAAGTGGTCAAAGGCCATAGAAATGTGGCTGCCCCTGGACACCTCCTGGAGCCCCATGAGTAAGGGAGACGGAAGGACTGAGGCCATCACCCAGGTCACAAAGGAGACGTGGTCATCATAAGGACTTTGGCTTTCCCCCTGCAGGAAATGGGAAGTCAGCAGCCAGGTCATAAAGGAGGCTTGGCCATCACAAAGACTTTCACTTTCACCCTACAGGAAATGGGAAGTTGGCCAGTCCAGGCAAGGTGGCTCATGCCTGGAATCGTAGCACTTTGGGAGGCCAAGATGGGCAAATCACCTGAGGTCAGGAGTTCTAGACCAGCCTGACCAACATGGTGAAACTGTGTCTCTACTAAAAATACAAAATTAGCTAGGCGTGGTGGCGGATGCCTGTAATCCCAGCTACTTGGGAGGCTGATGCAGGAGAGTCGCTTGAACCCACGAAGCAGAGGTTGCAGTGAGCCGAGATTGCACCATTGCTCTCCAGCTTGAGCAACAGAGCAAGACTTTGTCTCAAAAAAGAAAAGAAAAGGAAATGGGAAGGCAGTGGTTGTTAGGCCATAAAGGAGGCATGGCCATCACAGGGACTTTGGCTCTCACCCTGCAGGAAATGGGAAGTCAGTGGCCAAGTCATAAAAGAGGCATGGCCATCATAAGGACTTTCACTTTCATGCTGCAGGAAGTGGGAAATCAGTGGCCAGTTCATGGAAGAGGTGTGGCCATTATAAGGACTTTGGCTTTCACCTTGCAGGAAAAGGGAAGTCAGGCAGGATTAGGAGCAGAGGAGCCATGTGATGAGGTTGCAACCAGCTGAAGGCTGGGCTGGGGCTGGGGAATCTGCTTTCAAGTTCACTCAGGTGACTGTTGGCAGAAAGTGCAAGTTCTCTGTCACATGGACCCTTTTGTGGGTTTACACATGACATGGCAGCTGACTTCCCCCAGAGAGAGACAGAGGCAGAGAGACAGAGCCAGAAAGACAGACAGACACAGGACAAACTCAGAGGGAGACAGAGACACAGACAGATGCAGAGAGAGACAAAAATCCACAAATTCAGAGAGAGAGAGAGAGAAATAGAGAGGAAGACACAGAAAGAGACAAACATAGACACAGAGACAGAGAGTGAGAGAGTAACACGGATAGATATAGGTAGACACTGATATGGTTTAGCTGGTTGTCCATCGGAGTCTCATGTTGAAACGTGATCCCCAGTGTTGGAGGGAGGCCTGCTAAGAAGTGTTTGGGCCATGGGGGTGGATCCCTCATGAGTGACTCGGTGCCCCCCAACCCACCCCTGTGGTGATGAGTGAGTTCTTGCTCTCTGAGTTCACAAAATAACTGGTTGTTTAAAGGAGGCTGGCATATCCTCCTCTCTCTCTCTCTCCTTTTTTTTTTTTTTGGAGATGGAGTCTCGCTCTGTCATCCAGGCTGGAGTGTAGTGGTGCAATCTCGGCCCACTGCAATCTCCACCTCCTGAGTTGAAGCAATTCTCCTGCCTCAGCCTCCTGAGTATCTGGGACTACAGGCACGTGCCACCACACCCAGCTAATTTTTGTATTTTTAGTAGAGACAAGGTTTCACCATGTTGGTCAAGCTGGTCTCAAACTCCTGACCTCAGGTGATCTGTCCACCTCAGCCTCCCAAAGTGCTAGGATTATAGGCGTGAGCCACTGCACCTGGTCCCTCCTCTCTCTTGATCTTTCTCTGGCTATGTGATGCACCTGCTCCTCCTTCACCTCCTGCCATGATTTTAAGTTTCCTGAGGTCCTCACAGAAGCCAAGCAGAAGCTGGTGCCATGCTTGTGTGGCCTGCAAAACTGTGAGCCAAATAAACCTCTTTTCTTTATAAATTACCCAGCCTCAGGTATTTCTTACAGTAAAGCAAAACAGACTAATACAGGCATGCACAAGCACACACACAGACACACAGAGAGAGAGAGAGACAGACAGACAGACAGAGAGACAGAGGGACAGAGAGAGACAGAGACAAAGAAGCAGAAATTCAGAGGCAGAGCTGGAAGGACAGAAAGTCAGAGAAACAGATGAACAGGGAAGCTCTCACTTCTGCTTTATTCTATTGGTCGATGGCACAATGGAAAGAATACCAGAGCTGGGGACCACTGGAAACAGTCTAGGACAAAGAAGACAAACCAGAGAAATCGGTCAGAAGGCTCTTGCAGTAATTCAGGTGAGAGACGCCAGGTTGTCTCTCACCATGGAAGTAGCAGCAGAGGAGAGAGAAGTGCTGGGTATATTTTGGGCGGGTGCTTACCAACAGGATGTCTTGACTCATTAGATGTGAAGTATGTGAATAGGTAATGGGGTAACGATTGCTCCAAATCTTTTGGCCTGAGCAACCAAAGAATGGAGACTACTAATCTGTCTCTATGGATTTTCCTATTCTAGATAGTTCATATAAATGAAATTATAGAATATGTGGCTTTTATGTCCGGCTTCTCCCACTTGGTATATTTTCAAGGTGCATTCATGGTGCAGCATGTATTGGTACTTCATTCCTGTTTATGACTGAATAATATTCCATTGTATAAATATATCACTCAGTGTTTCTCCATTCTTTAGTTGATTAACGTTTGAGATGTTTCCAGTTTGGGGCTATGACAAAGGATGATGCTACGAACATGTATACAAATGTATACATGTGTATACAAATTTGACAGTTTTCAATTCTTTTGAGTATATACCTGGAGTCGAATGGCTGTGTCATATGCTAATTCTATCATCAACTTTTTGAGGAATCACCAAACTTCTTTTCACAGCAGCTGCACCATTTTACATTCCTACCAGCAATATACAAAAGTTCCAGTTTCTCTGCCTCCTCATCAACACTTGTTATTGTCTTTTTTACTTTAGCCATTCTCATGATTGTAAACTAGTGTCTTGTTATGGTTTTGATTTGCATATCTCTCGTGACTAATGATGTTGAACATCTTTTATGTGCTTTTTGCTCATTTGTGTATCTTTTTTGGAGAAATGTCTATCCAAGTCCTTTGCCCGTACATAAATTCTCTTCTTTGTCTGTTGAATTGTAAGTTTTTTATATAACTCAGTACTACATTCTTACCAGATATAGGATTTGCAAATATTTTCTTTCATTCTGTAAGTTACTTTTTCTCTATCTTGATAGTGTCCTTTGATGTACAAAGGTTTTAATTTTTATGAAGCCCAATTTATTTAATTTTTGTTGCTTATCTGGACAGACTATAAATACTTATCCATGTAGAAATGCAATAGCTTTGGCCGGGCGCGTTGGCTCAAGCCTGTAATCCCAGCACTTTGGGAGGCCAAGGTGGGCGGATCACGAGGTCAGGAGATTGAGACCATTCTGGCTAACACGGTGAAACCCCATCACTACTAAAAAGACAAAAAAATTAACTGGGTGTGGTGGCGGGCACCTGTAGTCCCAGCTACTCGGGAGGCTGAGGCAGGAGAATGGCATGAACCCAGGAGGCGGAGCTTGCTGTGAGCTGAGATTGCGCCACTGCACTCCAGCCTGGGCAACAGAGCAAGACTCTGTCTCAAAAAAAAAAAAGGAAAAAGAAAAAAAGAAATGCAATAGCTCTATCAGAAGGAGGTGAGAATAGATTCCAAGTGGGAAAAATAACAAACATCCACTGCAATTAGCAACTTCACTGGTTGTTAGACAATTTAAATGAGATGACACATGCCAAGCACTTAGCACAGAGTAAATGCCTGATAATTGTTAGCTCTTATTATTTGAAGCTAGCACAAGTGTTTGAGATGTAATTTTGAAAAGAATAAATATGGTGCAGGCAGGTGCCACAGTTCTTTCTCTTGGTCTCTGTCCAGAGTAACCCTAGATCATCTGTGGAGGGAAGGATGAAATAAAAATGGTATTGAAAGCATCCATCCTGGAAAAGAATGTGAATGATTTTAAATGTTCCTCCTTTCCTTGATGTGGCAATAGTTTACAAGTTTAGTCTTTAGGGAGGGAAATATGTTTAGGACCCTGAATTTACAAATACTATTTTCCCTCAATAGGTCTTGTACATTGTGAAGACCTGAAGCAGAGTTTTAGATGCATGTAAACAGAATCTGAAATCCCTAAAATTGTTCTCCCTTCCTCCATTGTTCCTGTTTTAATCCTGGGGCAAGTAGCTATTGGTTCATTTTTAAGAGAAGCCTCCTTGGCCAGGTGCGGTGGCTCACGCCTGTAATCTCAGCACTGGGAGGCCGACGAGGCCGACCTGGGTGGATCACCTGAGGTCAGAAGTTAGAGAACAGCCTGGCCAACATGGTGAAATACCGTCTCTACTAAAAATACAAAAATTAGCTGGGCCTGGGGGCACACATCTGTAATTCCAGCTACTTGGGAGCCTGAGGCAGGATAATCGCTTGAACCCAGGAGGCGGAGGTTACAGTGAGCCAAGATTGTGTCACTGCACTCCAGCCTGGGTGACAGAGCAACACTTTGTCTCAAAAAAAATAAAAAAATGGAGGCTCCTCTATTTGAGAATTTGATCCTAATACCATCTGCTGCTGTCACTCTTGATTTTCTCCCCAGTGTTCATTGGCTTACTTCTTTCCTCGTAGAAGGTGATTTTTATCCGCATTTCCTTGAGTAACCAAATCTTTCTGGTGAGCATGGACCCCTTCCTGCCCTCCAGAGAGAGAATCTCAATTTGCCGAAGCCAATCAAAGAGGCCTGTCTCTCTTCTGACCCAGTGATGGTTTTAGGAATGACATTGACCCTCTTCTGGTTAAGAACATGTGAACAGGCTGGGTGCAGTGGCTCATGCCTATAATCCCAACACTTTGGGAAGCCAAGGTGGGTGGATCACTTGAGGTCAGGAGTTCGAGACCAGCCTGGCCAACATGGCAAAAACCCATCTCTGCTTAAAAAAAAAAAAAAAGAAAGAAAAAAAAAGAAAAATTAGCCAAGCATGGCAGTGTGCACCTGTAGTCCCAGCTACTCGGGACACTGAAGTGGGAGAATCGCTGGAACGTGGGAGGCAGAGGTTGCAGTTAGCTGAGATCACACCACTACACTCCAGCCTGGGCAATAGAACGAGACTCCATCTAAAAAAAAAAAAAAAAAAAAAAAAAAAGAAGGAGCGAAACGGAGAAAACAAGTGAACAAAAGCCTGCTATGCATCTTCTGGGAAAAGTGTCCTCAGAAATAAAAAAGAGGCGATGGAAGGAAATGCTCCTTTTCTTGCTGTATATCATCATGTCTCTGGGCGAAGCCTGAAACCGCTGGAGCCAACTTGGTGATCCCAAGAGGAGTCCATTGTGTTCAATCTGGCAGTGTAGGAAGCACCTGGGTCTTCTGTTGGTGTCGTTGAGCAAATTAGCCAATCAGGGATTTATCCCGTGTTCAGACTTCTCAGTCCATGAGCGAGATGAAAAATGTCCTTTCTGTCTAGAACACATTTGATTGAGTTTTGTGTTGCTTGTAGCTGAAAGCACCCTGAAGGATGCATTGTTTCAGAAGGGACCCACACAGGAGAGCCGTGGTAGAAGGGGGCACCCACCTAATTAGGCACATTGCTGAATCGATCCTTGGGACTAATGTGATGAATATGTCACAGTTTGCCCAGAGACTCTGGGGGAAAAAAAAAAAATCAAAACTCTCGTGATTTTCTTGGGGGTTCGTAGACAAACAAGATCAGGCATATAAAAGGGTGGGGAGGTGCTGGATTCTTTATAAAATAAGAAAAGGAAATAACACAGAAAGAAAAAACATAAAAACAGACATTCAAAGCTCCCAAATGCTATCATCCCTCAGGACACACTCCTGTTCTCATTCTTTGAATGGGGAAGAGAAAAAAGCAGCC
This sequence comes from Theropithecus gelada, assembly GCF_003255815.1. NCBI lineage: Eukaryota > Metazoa > Chordata > Mammalia > Primates > Cercopithecidae > Theropithecus > Theropithecus gelada. The sequence continues at coordinate 65,176 of NW_020257675.1, forward strand.
AAAAAATAAATTAATTCTCTAATAAATACGAATTAAATCTCTCCTATGTATTAGGCATAGGAGAGGAGAGAAAATCAAATGGGTGGAACAGAGCATTAGTCAGAGTTCTCCAGAGAAACAGAACCAGTAGGATGTGTATATGCACCCAAAGAGATTTATTACTGTAAGGAATTGGCTCATTTGATGACAGGGGCTGACAGGTCCCAAGATCCGCAGTCAGCAAGCTAGACACGCAGGAGAGCCAATGTTTCTGTTTGAACCCAAGGCAGGAAAAAAACTGCTGTTCGAGCTCAAAGGCAGGAGGAATTTCCTCTTTTACGGGTGGGGGGAAGTCAGCCTTTTGTTTTATTGAGGCCTTCAACTGACTGAATGAGTCCCATCCACCTTAAGGAGGGCAATCTGCTTTATCCAGTTTAGCAATTTTTTTTTTTTTTTTTGGAGACAGAGTCTCGCTCTGTCCCGCAGGCTGGAGTGCGGCTGCGCGATCTTGGCTCACTGCAAGCTCCGCCTCCCGGGTTCACACCATTCTCCTGCCTCAGCCTCTCGAGTAGCTAGGACTACAGGCACCCGCCACCACGCCCCGCTAATTTTTTGTATTTTTAGTAGAAACAGGGTTTCACCTTGTTACGCCACCACGCCCAGCTAATTTTTTGTATTTTTAGTAGAGACGGGGTTTCACCGTGTTAGCCAGGATGGTCTCGATCTGCTGACCTCGTGATCCGCCCATCTCGGCCTCCCAAAGTGCTGGGATTACAGGCGTGAGCCACTACGCCCGACCTACTTTAGCAATTTTAATGTTAATTTTATCCAATACACCCTTGCAACAGTACCTAGAATAATGTTTGACCAGATATCTGGGCACCCCGTGAGCTAGTCCAGTTGACACATACAATTAACTATCACAAGTAGCAACAGCTTTTCTCTGAAAATACAGCCTTTCCCCCTTCCCATGAGTTATCCTTGAGCCCTTAACTCCTTATATAAAAAACCACCACCCAATTTGCTACCTATCTTCTCATCCTGCTACTTCAAGCAGCTCTCCCACCATGCTTCACCTTAAAGTTCCCCAGCTGTGGTTTTCTGTGGAATTTAGCATTACAGTGAACATATTTGCATATCTGGGTGTTTCATATTCTTTGTTATGGAATATGTAGCTTATAAAATCACAGACTCAGGAAACAGAGTGAAGGGTCTTCCGTCAGCACACTGGGTTAAGATGCTGAGTTCTGAGCATCCGCACTGTGTGAGGGTTGTTTCTTGCATCATTAAATCGCTGGCTTATTGGAAGCTATTTCTTATTTATCTTTGGGTCTCCTGTGCCCTATTTCTGTGCTTTGCACAGAGCAGACATTCAGGAAATATTTGTTGATTTGGATATTAAGCTATGTGTTTCTTTGGAGAAGATCACTTTATATAACCAAGTTTTACTGCTCTCCAGATCTCGGAAAATATTTTAGGAGGTTATCTGTTTTTCTTAAGTCACTGGATGTCAGCCTGGTAAAGGCAAGAGATGGAGGGCACAGACTTGGAAATCACAACAATTTGGGTGTAACCCCTAGTTTTGACAGTGACTGAGGCAACTCAGCCATGTTTCTTTACCTCTTTAAGCCTGAGATTATTTTTCTTCTGTAAGGAAAAATGTGTGTTTCAGTGCCAAGCTATGCATTGCCACAGAGACACCTCTGCAGGTTATCTGACTCTAATCTTATGTAAGTTGTAGATTACTGATAACAAGGCACAATGCTTGCTGTCTGTAAGCATACAAATTCTGTTCTGTTCTATGGAAGTCCCGTGGAAGGAGCCAGTTTGGCCTTCATTTGCCATTTATTCCAGCATCCCTGAGCTGTAAGTGTGTCTGGTTTTTGACTTCTCCTTTGACCCAGTTATAGCAATTACTTGGTTCCTTCATTATGAGTAAAATGAAAACAGATGTTCATCTTATATCTCCATAAGGGTCATGATTTCCCCTTTTTTTTTTCTTTTTTTTTTGAGATGAGTCTCGTTCTGTCACCCAGACTGGAGTGCAGTGGCATGATCTCGGCTCACTGCAACCTGCGCCTCCCGGGTTCAAGCAATTCTCCTGTCTCAGCCTCCCGAGTACCTAGGATGGCGCCCACCATCATGCCCAGCTAATTTTTGTATTTTTAGTAGAGACAGGGTTTCACCATGTTGGCCAGGCTGGTCTCAAACTCCTGACCTCAGGTGATCCACCCGCCTTGGCCTCCCAAAGTGTTTGGATTACAGGCGTGAGCCACCTTGCCCAGCTGATTTTCCTCATTTTTAAAAAAGATTAGCCTTTACAGCACTCATCTGTAAAATGGGGAAACAGTGATGATGATCTCAAGTGTGAATGATCAGATGTGATACGCACCTGCGGTTGACCCGCCTTGCTCCATTCTCCAAAATGCAGGCAGCGTGATCCTGTTGAATCCTAAGTCAGATCCTGCAGCTCCTGGGCTCAGGGTGCTGCAGTGGCTCCCAGCGCACGCAGTCCTGATGCACCCCCGGGGATCTCACAGCACCACTGTCCTTGTGTCCCACTTGCCCTTCCTTCACTTGTCTGGCTGCACAGGCCTCTTGGCTGCTCTGCAAACACACAGGGTTGCTCCTGCCTCAGAACTTGGAACAGACTGCTCTCTCCACCCGAGTTCCTATTCCCTCAGTCATCCACATGGCTGACCGCTCACTTCCTTCAGCTCTTTACTCAGATGCCACCTCTGCAGGGGGCCCTCCTGGCACCCATATAGGGTTCCAATCCACCCACTTCCCAACCAGCACCTCCTCTCCCCATGTCCTGCCTCAGTCTCCTTAATACTCACTGCTTCCTGAAAATCTGCTTTTGTTGTTGTTGTTTTCTTTAAGCCTATTCTGAAAATTATTTTTAATTTAACTTTTATTTTGTGTTCAGGGGTACATGTGCGTATTTGTTACATAGGTAAACTTGTGATATGGGGGTTTGTTTTACAGATTATTTTGTCACCTAGTACCCATTAGTTATTTCTCCTGATCCTCCTCCTCCTCCCACCCCTCTCCCACCCTTCAATAGGCCCCAGTGTATGTTGTTCCCAACGCATGTGTCCGTGCATTCTCATCACTTAGCTCCCACTTATAAATGAGAACATGTTGTATTTGGTTTTCTATTCCTGTGTTAGTTTGCTAAGGATAATGGCTTCTAGCTCCATCCATGTCCCTGAAAAGGACATGATCTCGTTCTTTTTTGTGGCCACACAGTAGTCATTCCATAGTATATATGCACCACATTTTCTTTATCCAGTCTACCATTGACGGACATTTAGGTTGATTCCATGTCTGTGCTATTGTGACTAGTGCTGCGATTAACATACATGTACATGTGCCTTTATTATAGAACAATTTCTGTTCCTTTGGGTATATGGCCAGTAATGGGATTGCTGGGTTGAATGGTATATCTATTTTTAGGTCTTTGAGGAATTGCCACACTGTCTTGACAATCTGTATTGTACTAATTTATGGCAGATATTCTTGCTTTCTCACTAGCATATAAGCTCTTTGAGGGCAGGGATTTTACTCTTGTGTTCTCTGCTGTATCCTCAGTGCCTAGAACAATGTCTTGCACAGAGTAGGACTTCAATAAATGAATGCTATGAGGCTATTTGCATTGAGTGCTGAACCCAATGCTTGCCACATAGAGTGGGCCCAAAAAATGCCACCTGCAATAGAAAGAATAGAAAAGAAAGGGAAGAAGGTGAGGAGAAAGAGGTTGGGAGAGGATATGGATCCCTTAACAGATCATGAGACAAGAGGCAAGTCAGCACATTCAGAAACACCTTGTGGGGGCCATCAGAGGGAACATTCTGAGGGAGCTGCACTTGTCCTTATCAGATGAGGTTTTTTTATTAGCTTGTGTCCATTAAATTATGTATGTAGTGCCAGGAGCGGTGGCTCACGCCTGTAATTCCAGCATTTTGGGAGGCCAAGGCGGGTGAATCACCTGAGGTCAGGAATTCGAGACCAGCCTGGCCAACATGGTGAAACCCCATCTCTACTAAAAATTCAAAAATTAGCCTGGCATGGTGGCAGGCACCTGTAATCCCAGCTACTCAGGAGGCTGAGGCAGGAGAATCGCTTGAACCCGGGAGGCAGAGGTTGCAGTGCGGTGAGCCAAGATTGTGCCATTGCACTCCAGCCTGGGAGACAAGAGCAAAACTCATCTCAAAACAAACAACAAGAAAAACTTCCGTATGTAGCTGTCACATGTCACATCCCACCTAGTGCTGTTTTCTGATGGAAGTCAAAACCGTCAGTTTGGGAAAGTGATGATAGTTGAGGGTGCCATGGGGAGAACATGAAGGAAAAAAAGATCAGAAAGACGATTTGAGTCCACTTCACATGTTTTCCTGCCACACTTGAGCAATTTAGGAAAATTGGCACAAATAAATGGAGATTACTTTTCACTGAAATGCTTGATTGCAGAAGTGAAATATAATTTTTCCTTGGTCAAGAGCTATGCAGGGGAAGGTCAGCCAACGCAGATGTAGGTGGTGGAGCTCCATGACGATCATCCAGTTGTGCAAACTCCAGGGTTTCCTGCCTCCCTGTGGCACCATGTGTGATGCTTTTAAAACCTCAGGCTATTAACCAACTGCCCTCAAAGAGGATCATCATCTCGGCCCTGACAACTCTACTTTTGAAAACCATGTTTGATTTTTATTGATTCAGATTGGAACCTGAAATCAATATGAAACTGAATTTTGTGCCTAAAATGGTTTGCAAACAAATCGAATTTTTAAAATCTCCTTTTCAATTAATTCCTCTGCTAATTAGTTTTAGCTTTAATTGATTTTGAGGCCCATTTTGAGGCACTTAACATGAGCAGGCAGCCTCTCTCCTTTCATCTCCTTCAGCAAACTCATCCAATTAAAAACACATTACAACATTTTCATGTAAAGAGTTGGGTCCCCATTTTGTTTTTTAAAAGTCCCAAACTTTAACCACTGTAGCGACGTTGTACTAGAACTAGTTTCTAAGTTTGTATCAACTTGGCAGTTCTTTCTCTTGCTAGGTGATAGATCCGGAACCGAAGACGCATCTTTCTGGCTTCATCTATCAAAACCTTCATTCTCCCCTTGATGCCAGTGTGCCGTGCTCCAAGATCTTGTCCTGCCTATTATGGGCATTCCAACCTCCAGAGCAGTATTGATTCACTTATTCACTCATGTATTCTTTTTTTTTTTTTTTTTTTTTTGAGACGGAGTCTCGCTCTGTCTCCCAGGCTGGAGTGCAGTGGCGCGATCTCCGCTCACTGCAAGCTCCGTCGCCTCCCGGGTTCACGCCATTCTCCTGCCTCAGCCTCCCGAGAAGCTGGGACTACAGGCGCCCGCCAACACGCCCGGCTAATTTTTTTGTATTTTTAGTAGAGACGGGGTTTCACTATGTTTACCAGGATGGTCTCAATCTCCTGACCTCATAATCTGCCCACCTCCGCCCCCCAAAGTGCTGGGATTACAGGCGTAAGACACCGCGCCCAGCCTCTATTTTTTTTTTTTTTAACAATATTTACTGAAGGACAGTAGGCTGGCACGTTCTAAAACAGTCACCATCAGCCACAGATGGCTACTGAACCCTAGAAATGGGGCTGGTCCACACTGAGATGCACTGGAATTATAAAATACACATCTGATTTTAAAGACATAGTGTGAAAAAAAAAAGAAATGTATCTCAATGATTCTAAGTTGACATAATTTTATTTTGATTATATTGTGCTTAATACAATATGCTAATTCCATCTGTTTCTTTTTTCCTTTTTGATGTGGCTACTGGAAATTTTTAAATGATATTTAGATCAAACAGTGCTGGTTTAGGTGTTGGGGACACAGCGGAAGGCAAAACAAATAAAAACTCCTATTTTTATGCAACTTCTGTTCTAATGGAGAGAATATAGACCTCGAAAAAAGGATTAAAGTATATAGCATGTCAGATTGTGATAAATACTGTGGAAAAACAATAAAGCAGGAAGGGAGGCCAGAGACTAGGAGGGGAGAGACATCCCATTAAATAGGGAGGTCAGGAAGAACTTATCAAAATTAGACACTTTTGGGAGAAGAGAGGACAATTCAGGGAAGGACAAATTGTTAACAGGGTCTGTACCAGTCAGGACTCTTAAGCCGACAAAACTCCTGCTAGGTTAAGGCAAAAAGATTTTCTTTTTCACTCACGTAAACAAGAGTTCATGGGTGGACATAGCTTCGGGGACTCCACACAAACACACACCATTGCCGTCCCCCTCTTCTTTCTTTTTTTTCCTTGAGATGGAGACTTGTTCTGTCGCCCATGCTAGAGTGCAGTGGCGTGATCTCGGCTCACTGCAACCTCCGCCTCCAGGGTTCAAGTGATTCTCCTGCCTCAGCCTCCCGAGTAGCTGGGATTACAGGTACCCGCGATCACACCCGGCTAATTTTTGTATTTTTAGTAGAGATGGAGTTTCACCTTGTTGGCCAGGCTAGTTTCGAACTTCTGACCCCAGGTGATCTGCCTGCTTCAGCCTCCCAAAGTGCTGGGATTACAGGCATGGGCCACCGTGCCAGGCCCATCCCTTCTTTTCTAAATCCTTGTTATCTGCAGAGGAGTAAACCAGTGGTTATCAAACTTTAGCAGCGTCAGCATCACCTGGATGCTGGTTTGTTCACACCTGGATGGGCGGAGCCTGCCCCCAGAGTTTCTGATTCAGAAGGTCAGAGAGACCTAAACATCTGCATTTCTGTTTGCTGGAAATGTCATTTAAAAATTTCCAGTAGCAACATCAAAAAGGATAAAAGAAACAGGTGGAATTAATTTCAACAGCATATTTTATTTAGCATAGTATGACAAAAATAGAATCATATCAACACATAATCATTGAGATATATTACATTCCTTTTCTTTTACACTATGTCTTTAAAATCGGATGTGTATTTTATAATTCAGCTCATCTCAGTGTGGACCAGCCCCATTTCAAGGGCTCAGAAGTCATCTGTGGCTGATGATGACTGTCTTGGAACGTGCCAGCCTGGACAATGCTTAGATTATGGTGTCCTTCAGTAAAAATTAGTTTTTTGAAAAATAAAGAATACATGAGTGAATAAGTGGATCAATACTCACCAGGTGATGCCAAGGTTGCCTGCCCAGGGACCACCCTTTGTACACCACTGTGCCGGATAACACCTACATTTTTAAAATCAACACATGGAGGGATAAGCATACTATTTGAAAACATGGGAGATAACACGAGTGAAAAGAGCAAAAAGAAGTTGTCTCAGGGGAGTTAGGGTCAGGCGTGAGAGGAGGGGGCAGGAGACCATGGTGTTTGTTATAAGCCTTATCATGCTAATATTTGTGTATCATTTCGATAAAAGTAAAAGGTGGATTTGCAGAAAGTACATGAATGAAAAATGTAGCACCGCTCATTGGCCACTAGAAGGTTCCTGCTGTGAATTTCTGAGAAGTGACCACACATCAGCCATTCATCCTCCAAGCCAACTCTGGACCCACAGTGACCCTAACTCGGCTGAATTCCTGGTACTTCCTGTGTGGCTTGTTACTGTAGATGAAAATGCACAAGACTCCTCCCACCACTGACCTCAGTCTCTGCCCCAGGAAGAAGAAGAAAAGTTTTGGCTCGAAATGCTCTTCAAGGAAACAAGGGGGTCACCAAGTTACAGCGTGCAGCTTTCAGGGGATGACTGAAAGGATGATGCCTCATAGCCAGGGACGGAAGCGAATCCCTCTTCCTGACCTGTGCCCTCCTTTGCACCGGTGTTCTTTCTCAGCCCTCCTGGGGTGAGGGTGTGACTGTCCCCTGGGAAGGCTTGGCAGGATAAGAGTAGGAGCACCAAGAAGGAGGTAGATGGAGGGTGGTTTGCAGTTGATACTCAGTGGTTTGGGCCGGCTTCTCTCTTCCTTCGGTTGAATTTTCTATACTTCCCCTCTCTAACAGCAAGATATGGCTTCCAGGGCTCAGATCAGAGCAGGGTACTTGGCTATTGGGATGATTCCCTTTGCCCAGGATTGAGATGGTGCCCAGGACACAGGAAGTTCAGAAAGCCCCAGGCAAACAGAATAAGTTGCTCACCCTATTAGATATAATCGTCCATATGCACTAAGATTTACCTGTGAGGTGTCTACAGTGGCTTTATATAATACCAAACAATTAGAAAACAATTAAATTAACAAATACTTATTGGGCATTACTCTGTGCCAGGGACCATCCTACGTGCTTAGGATAGAGCTGTGAACACCACAGACAACAATATGTCTAATTATACTAAATAAAGCATGGTATAGCCATATCACAGAATATGATGCAACCTACAAAAAACTGCTATGGGGAAGGAAATATTACATTACATCAAGGATGACCATGAGATAAAGTTCAGGGAAATAGATGTAGAAGACATCTTTTGTTTTCGCCTGCCTAGCATTTATTCACCGTTCCACGGGTGACACCTTTGCTTTGGGGAATTTCCCCGCTCCTGTCCCAGCAACTTGGGAAGCGCTATTATTCAGGGTGGGTGTGTATGTGTAAGGGCCACCACACAGATTGCTCTGGCTGGGCACTGCACAGTCCTAGACTACTATGAGCGTGCTCCCAAGGCTAATGCAGCACATAACACGGACAACTGTACCAGCGGTCCAGGCACATGACCCAGCTACTCCAATCAGACCTCTCTCCACAGTTGAGATCTTGAGTGGAAAGCTGCCCTACCAGAAAATGGTGGGAACTGAGTCTTCCCAAGGGAGACACCCTAAAGAGTCTGACCCACTGCCTAGATTCCAAGCTGCACCCTGGTCCCCAGCCTTCCCAAGGCTGGATTGTTTAAATTGGTATTTGAATCTTTAAACCATCTTGGTATTCTGCCAATAGCTTTCTTTTGTTAGATTAGGCAGAATGACTTTCTATCACTTACAGCCACAGAACGTGGCTGCTTCTGCAGTTGTCAAAAGAGTGTGTATACAGTGATTCCATTTGTATAAGTTATATGTGTGAATATATGTTATACATTATATATATTATACGTTGTATATTATAATGATACCTATACTATGTAAGGGGTGTGTGTGTGAGTGTATGACTCCTACAAAATGAGTAGTTCTCTGGATAGTCGAACTACAGATTATTTTTATGTTCTCTTTATCTGTGTCTCCTAAAGTTTCTACAATGGGCATACGCTACTACCATTTTTTTTTCTTTTTCTTTTTTTGAGTCATTGTCTCACTGTGTCACCCCAGGTTGGAGTGCAGTGGCATGATCTTGGCTCATTGCAATCTATGCCTCCCGGGCTCAAGTAATCCTCCCACCTCAGGCTCCTGAGAGCTGGGACTACAGGTGTGTGCCACCACACCTGGCTAATTTTTTTTTTTTTTTTTTTTTTGAGACAGAGTCTCGCTCTGTTGCCCAGGCTGGAATGCAGTGGCATGATCTCGGCTCACTGCAACCTCCGCCTCCTGAATTCAAGTGATGCTCCTGCCTCAGCCTCCCATGTAACTGGGATTATAGGCACACAGCACCTTGCCCAGCTAATTTTTGTATTTTTAGTAGAGATGGGGTTTCACCTTGTTGGCCAGGCTGGTCTCAAACTCCTGATTTCAAACAATCCACCCTCCCCAGCCTTCCCAAATGCTGGAATTACAGGTGTGAGCCACCGCACCTAGCCCATATACTACTTCTTAACAAGAAAAGAAAAATTAGAAACTGAAACATGCACATAACTCACACCTAGTTAAGACCATAGAGATTTCAAGCCAAAGCCCTATTTATAAATAACATTTGCATTTACCTGGAGGATTTTCCATGTGGTGGATTCTCCAAATGGCTGTTCACAGTGGCCTGGGGATTTGCACGTTGGAATGCTGGAATTACCTCCCTGAATCTGAGGTAAGATAAACAATAATCTTAGCTTTATACAACTCTGAAATCTATCACTTCAGTTAGAAAAGAAAGCAAAGAGGGGAATAATTCATATTTTTCCTTTTTCCAAATTGGGAAACTGAAAAGGAGGCAGTGAAATGGTGTGTGTACCAAGATTTCATTTCCGAACAACACCCAAAGCCATGAGAATCAGGATGGATGGTCTTGTACAATTTTCTCAAAATATTTAGAGCTTTTGGCCTAGAGAAAACGGTGGCTACAGAGTGATTCAATGAAGGGCTTTAAGTTTATCAAAGGTTCTACCTGATGTGTTCAGATCCACCACATAATCTGTGAAGGACTAACAAAAGGAGGTAGGTTTACAGTCCAGCACAAGAGATCAGGGTTGGTTATGGGGAATGGCTTTTATTCTGTTGAACAGGTATTTACTAAGTATGTTTTGTGTGTTGAGCTTTTTGCTATGCTGTAATGAATTCTAAAGAAAACAAAAAGCATGGTTGTACCCCTTGAGGCAACTCTCATTGTTCTTGGGGAGACAAGATAAAAGAACCTGTGAAGTAAAGACAAATCCAACCATATATAGGATCAAAGGCCAAGGTATGTGGTACAAGTGATAAGGATACTGGAAAGGAGTCAGGAGTGGTCCAGGAAGGATGCATGACTGGGAGCCTGAGCCCAAGCCTGAGCCCTGCCTTGGAGGATGAGGACTCAGATAAATGCAGAAAAGTCTTCAAAGAGAAATTAGGGCAGGGGATTTCAAGCCAAAACCCAGCTTCAGCCCAGAGCCAGGCCACGGGTGGTTTTTTTTGAACTTGTAGAACCACCAAAATTTAAAAATTGATAAGTCATACATATTATTCCATATTCCACATTTTATTTCTTGAAAAATAAAATATCCAGCAAGACTAGCACAGGGCAAGATGGAGAAGCAGCTGCCCTGTCTCAATAGAGCAGGTGCTCCACTGAGGCCACAGTCCCCACCATTCCCAAGGTCTCTCCAAAGGAGGCTGAAAGATCCATTGCCATTTACATCTTGCACTGAGCCCACTTTGTTTGTTAATTTACCCTCTAGGCCTCTATAGACATTTGAGTATGAGACCCCTGAATGAAAGAAACAGCCCTACAGTGAAAATGAGCAAGGTACATTCGGGGTTAGAGAGGAGATAGGCCTAAGATTATAATGTAGCTGATCAGGGGATGTGAGGTAGGGACAGCCTGGCCTGACAGGCTAAAGAGTATGGATCCAGGAGAGTAGACAGAGAGGAGCCGTTATGCTTTGTTAAATAGTGACAAGAGGCTGGGTGTGGTGGCTCGCGTCTGTAATCCCAGCACTTTGGGAAGCTGAGGCGGGCAGATCACAAGGTCAGGAGATCTAGATCATCCTGGCTAACACGGTGAAACCCTGTCTCTACTAAAAATACAAAAAATTGGCCGGGCGTGGTGGTGGGTGCCTGTGGTCCCTGCTGCTTGGGAGGCTGAGGCAGGAGAATGGTGTGAACCCAGGAGGTGGAGCTTTGCAGTGAGCTGAGATCGCACCACTGCACTCCTCGGCGACAGAGTGAGACTCCGTCTCAAAAAAAAAAAGAAAAAAAAATAGTGACAAGAACAAGCCTTGGAAGAACCCCCAGTCTCCAGGATGAGGTTTCTGTCACCCTCTGGATCTATCTGACCCCTGAGTCCACTTTGGAGTCAAACAGAGTGGGGACATCAAGCTTGGCCACTGATTACCAGTAACCTTGAGAAAGCTGTTTAAATTCACTGAGTTTTATAAACAATGATGAAAAGATTGCTTAAGAATATGACCGTGAGGATTACACAGAGTGAGATGCAGTGAGTGGTGGGCACAGAGCCTGGTTCCTCATTATTGCTGTCACCATCACTAATAACCTTGTAAACAGCCTAGGACAGTAGTTACCATGGAAGGGAGTTTGCTGCCTGGGAACATTTGGCAACGACTGGAGATCTTTTGGGTTGTCATATGGTGACATGGGAGGGGACAGGAAGGGTGCTACTGGTATCTGGCAAGAAGAGTTCAGAAATGCTGCTGAATATCCAGCAATGCACTGGACGGTACCCACCACAAAGAATGATCCATCGAAGTTTCCACAGTGTGGAAGTGGCAGAGACCTAGGTGGTCTAGTGCAGTGGTTACCAAGGGTCAACTCCACAGAACCACCCAGCAACAGTGCTGAGATTGCACATTCCCAGCCGGGCACCTAAAGATCAACCCATCGCGGCTGGGCGCGGTGGCTCACGCCTATAATCCCAGCACTTTGGGAGGCCAAGACGGGCGGATCACGAGGTCAGGAGATCGAGACCACTCTGACTAACATGGTTAAACCCCGTCTCTACTAAAAATACAAAAAAAATTAGCCAGGTGTGGTGGCAGGCGCCTGTAGTCCCATCTACTCAGGAGGCTGAGGCAGGAGAATGGCGTGAACCCGGGGGGCGGAGCTTGCAGTGAGCCGAGATCACGCCACTGCACTCCAGCCTGGGCAACAGAGCGAGACTCCGTCTCAAAAAAAAAAAAAAAAAGATCAACCCATCGGGAAGCTGGCCCAGCAATCCACACATATTCTAGCAAATTTCCCCAGAGTTCCAATCCTCAGCCAGTTTTGACAATCACCTGTTTCAAGGTTCGCGAGTTCTCATGCACGTTTGATGTCCCCTGAGTGGCAGGCGTCTGTTGTACGTTGAAACATGCCTCTCAGGCAGGGGTGTGTGTGGTCAGTTGGCAGGGGCAGCTTTGGGTGGTCTGGTGTGATTTTGTAGATACATGAGACTTGCTTGTAAAAGAGAAGAGCACAAGCCAGCCAGGACCTGGCCCCAGTCCCTCCCCACAGAGCGGGCTCCACGTTCTGAATCCTCCCTCTGAGCAGCCTTTTCTCTTCCCGGCAGGTGTGTTTCTGTTCTCATCGAATCTCTGGCTTGTAAAGCTCAACATGTTCATCATTTCGCCAGCAGCCCGAAGGCACTAGAAAGAAGGGAAACTGCTTTTCTCGCTTCAGAAACTTAGGATATTTTAATTCTAAAATAATAATCAGGCCAGGCACGGTGGCTCACACCTGTAATCCCAGCACTTTGGGAGGCCGAGGTGGGTGGATCATGAGGTCAGGAGATTGAGGCCATCCTGGCCAACATGGTGAAACCCCATCTCTACTAAAACAAAATATAAAAATTAGCTGGGCATGACAGCACCTGCCTGCTCCTCTGGAGGCTGAGGCAGGAGAATTGCTTGAACCCGGGAGGAAGAGGTTGCGGTGAGCTGAGATCGCGCCACTGCACTCCAGCCTGGCGACAGAGCTAGACTTCATCTCAAAAATAAACAAGCAAACAAAGAATCAGAACCAAAGACTTGGTCATTGTAAACAAAGGCAGGGCCATGATCTGTGCCAGGAAATAAGCGGAGGGATGCTGCAGGCTAATCCCTCCAAACAAAGAACAGCCCTTTGAAGATCTTTCTTTGTAGGCTCAAGAGAAGTACTCTCACTTCTGAGCTCTACCCCACAGCAGACGCTCAGACCAGCAGCTAGACCCCATATCCAGTATACTCGTTGATCTGTGTACGTCTTGTAAGGATTTTTATGCCTTTTAAAGTTTTTGTAATTAGTTGGTTAGTGGTTCATTTAGTTTAAGGTTGCTTCTGATCTCTTAGAGAATCATATATACCCAGGAATTCTTCCAAGGTGAAAAAAGAAAATCAAACTAAAGTAAACATGTACATTATTTTTAAATGTAACAAAAATTTTGAATGCTAAATTTAACAATTAGTGAAATTGGGGTAATGTAGCATTTTACAGACACGTGTTTATTTCTCTGTTGCAGTTATCTCTTCTATGTTGAAGCTGCATCATATTTTCAGGTATCAAATCTCTATATAATGTTATATATTATACACGTATAAACACTGTGTTATTCTTGTAACAGCCTTGATCGTGAAAAAGATTTTTTCACGTCTATCTACATACATGGTTATGTACAATTAGGCACAGAATCAGATGAGCAGCATTTTTTTTTTTTTTTCACCGTGGGAAGAGAGAGTCATCAACATTTGTAAGAGTAAATATTAAAGTCCTGAACTTCTCTTGGCTCCAGAGAACTGACAGAGCATTAAAAGGGCCCTTAGGTAGAGGAAATAATACAATATGGTTTTCCCTGAGTCCAGCCGAGGAAAGCCGCCCGGTTCTGAATTCATTTTCTACAGTAAAATTGATTACTTTGCCTCATACTCTGAACCCTATAAAAAGCACCAAGGTAGTCCTAATTCTTCTACTACTAATAAACCCATAGTTGGGTATGCTTTATGCTTTAATGCTTATAAGGCACTTTTCACATATTATGACCAGAAATAATTTGCTCATATATTCTTTCATCCAGTAATTCCTTCAACAACCTATTATTACATTCTTAGTCATGTGAGAGAAAAAAAGGCGAGCACAAGAGATGTAATTGCAGGCCTCGTGAAGCTTGCAAATACCTTTTAATCAAATAGACAAATAAATGAAAAATTGCATCCAAACAAGGACATTACAAGATAAGAAAATTACATACCAACATATTAAAAAGGATAATACATCATGACTGGCTGGAGTTTATCCCAGGAATGCAAGGTTTATTTAACAAATGAAAATCATTTAATGAAATTTATAATATTAACAGATTAAAAGAAAAATAGAATATGATCACTTTACTAGATGAAGAAAACGTATTTGCCAAAAAATTAAACCCATTCATGATTTTTAAAATCCACATAACTAGGGATAGGAGGAGATTTCCTCAATCTGTTAAAGAGCATCTACAATAATCATGACTCCTTATTGTTGAAATATTGAGCACTCCTCTTCTTAAGTTGGGACAAGTCAAGGGATATTTGCTTGCATCATTAGCCAAAGTCCTAGCCAGTGCAAAAAGGCAGGAAAGTAAAACAAAATCATAAAGACTAGGAAGGAAGAAAGAAAGCTGTCACTATAGGTGACATAATTTTCTATGTAGAAAACTCTAAGGGATCTACCAAAAACTCTACTAGATCTAGTAAGCGAATATACCAATGTCACATGCTATAAAGTTAACATATGAAACATAATTTAATACTATCTATTAGCAAGAAACAATTGGAAAGCAAACTAACAAATATCATTTAAAATAGCATTCAAAACTACAAAATATTTGGGGATAAGTTTTTTAAAGATGTCAATATCTTTCAACTGAAAATTATAAATATTGATGATAGAAATGAAAAAACTAAGTATAGAGATATGCCATGTTCTGCATTGGAAGACTCAGTATTATTATGATACCAATTCTCCCTAAGTTGATCTGTAAATTCCACCTATCCTAATCAAAATCCTAGCTGGCTCTTTTCCAGGAAATAAATAAGCTGATTCTAAAATGTACTTGGAAATGCAAATGGCATAGAATTTCTAAAACAATGTTTAATAAAACAAAGTTAGAGGACTTTCTCTGACTTAAAAACTAACTATAAAGTTATGGTAATCACAACAGTGTGGCATTGTAGGAAGACTAAAAAGTCCAGAAATAGATGGACACATATATGGTTGACAAGACTGCCATGGCAATTCAATGGGGGAATTGAAAGCCTTTTTAATAAATAGTGCTAGAACAACTGGATATCCACACTGGGTGGAAAAACAAATCTTCATCCCTACCTCATATCATATACAAAAATGCATTTGAAATGGATTTATAGACTAAACATAAAAGCTAAAAACTTTCAGCTTTTATGTTTGTCTTTTAGAAGAAACTACAGGGAAATATATTCACAACCTAAGGTTAGGCAAAAGTTCCTTAGAGAGGACACAGAAGGATGAAAAAAAGAAAGAAATGGACAAATTGAACTTAAAACATTTTGCTCATCAAAGACACCATTAAGAAAATGAAAAGACAAGCCAGGAGCTAAGAGAAAATTCTTACAATGCCTACATCCCACAAATAATTTGTATTCAGAATATGTATAAAATGCTTATAATTCAGTAATAAAAAGAAAACAACCCAATAGAAATGAGCAAAATACTTGAATAGTTAGTAGACAGTTCATAAAAGATGTGTAAATGATCAAGAAGAACATAATAAGGTGCTCAACATCATTAGTCATCAGGAAAATTCCAAATTAAAACCAAAATTAGTTACCACTGCACATCTACTAGAATAGCTAAATTAGACAGAAAAAGAAAAAAAAAAAGAAAAAAACCTGACAGTGCCAAATGTTGGCAAGGACCTGGATCAACTGTAACACCCATATGTTGTTGGTGGGAGTATAAAATGGTCCCATCAGTTTTGAAAACTAGCATTTTCTTAAAATGTTATATATACAGCTATCCTATGACCCAGCAATTCCTAGGTATTTGCCAAAAGAAATGAAAACGTATGTCTGAAAAAATTCTACAAGAATATTCATAGTAACTTTATTCATAATAGTCTGAAATTGTTAACAACATAGATCTTCAATAATAGAATGGATAAACTGGCATGTTGATACAATGGGATATTACTAAGCAATTAAAAAAAAGAAATAAACTGTTGATACCTGTAACAAGGATGAGTCTCAAAAACATGCTGATGAAGGAAGCCAGACACCAAAGAGCACAAACTATATGATTCCACCTATATGAAATTCCAGAACCAACGCAATTAATTACAGTGTTAAAAATCAAGAAAATGGTTGCTTTGGGTCAAGGAGGTCTTGACTAGGTGGGAACAAGAAGGAACTTTCTGGGGTGATATGTATATAGCATTTATCAAAATTGATCTTTTGTCAAAATAGCTCAAACTATGTGCTTAAGATCTATGCATTTTACTATATGCAATTATACCTGAATAACATAGTAATCACACAAATAAATACAAAATTGTAACAGTGATTACTGCTTTTTGTTGTTGTTGAACAATCTACATTTTTATTTTATTTATTTATTTTTATTATACTTTAAGTTCTGGGATACATGTGCAGAACGTGCAGGTTTGTTACATAAGTATACATGTGCCATGGTGGTTTGCTGCAACCATCAACCCGTCATTGATCTACATTAGGTGTTTCTCCTAATGCTGTCCATCCCCTAATCCCCCAACCCCCAACAGGCCCTGGTATGTGATATTTCCCTCCTTGCATCCATGTGCTCTCATTGTTCACCTCCCACTTATAAGTGAGAACATGCGATGTTTGGTTTTCTGTTCTTGTGTTAGTTTGCTGAGAATGATGGTTTCCAGCCTCATCCATGTCCCTGCAAATGACATGAACTTATCCTTTTTTAGAGTTGCATAGTATTCTGTGGTGTATATGTGCCACATTTTCTTTATCCAGTCTATCATTGATGGGCATTTGGGTTGGCCACAAGTCTTTGCTATTGTGAATAGTGCAGTAATAAACATATGTATACATGTGTCTTTATAGTAGAATAATTTATAATCCTTTGGGTATATCCAGTAATGGGATTGCTGGGTCAAATGGTACTTCTGGTTCTAGATCCTTGAGGAATCCTACACTGTCTTGAACTAATTTACACTCCCACCAATAGTGTAAAAGTGTTCCTATTTCTCCACATCCTCTCTGGCATCTGTTGTTTCCTGACTTTTTAATGATTGCCATTCTAGCTGGTGTGAGATGGTATCTCATTGTGGTTTTGGTTTGCATTTCTCTAATGACCAGTGATGAGCTTTTTTTCATGTGTTTGTTGGCCTCATAAATGTCTTCTTTTAAGATCTGTCTGTTCATATCCTTCGCCATTTTTTGATGGGGTTGTTTTTCTCTTGTAAATTTGTTTAAGTTCCTTGTAGATTCTGGGTATTAGCCCTTTGTCAGATTGATAGGTTGTAAAAATTTTCTTCCATTCTGTAGGCTGCCTGTTAACTCTGATGATAGTTTCTTTTGCTGTGCAGAAGCTGTTTAGTTTAATTAGATCCCATTTGTCAATTTTAGCTTTTCTTGCCATTGCTTTTGGTGTTTTAGTCATGAAGTTTTGCCCATACCTAGGTCCTGAATGGGATTGCCTAGGTTTTCTTCTAGGGTTTTTATGGTTTTAGGTCTTACATTTAAGTCTTTAATCCATCTTGAGTTACTTTTTGTATAAGGTGTAAGGAAGGAGTCCAGTTCAGTTTTCTGCATATGGCTAGCCAGTTTTCCCAACAACATTTATTAAATAGGGAATCCTTTCCCTATTGCTTGTTTTTGTCAGGTTTGTCAAAGATCAGATGGTTGTAGATGTGTGGCATTATTTCTGAGGCCTCTGTTCTGTTCCACTGGTCTATATATCTGTTTTGGTACCAGTACCATGCTGTTTTGGTTACTGTAGCCTTATATTATAGTTTGAAGTCAGGTAGCGTGATACCTCCAGCTTTGTTCTTTTGACTTAGGATTGTCTTGGCTCTACAGGCTCTTTTTTGGTTCCATATGAAATTTAGAGTCGTTTTGTCTAATTCTGTGGAGAAAGTCAGTGGTAGCTTGATGGGGACAGCATTGAATCTATAAATTAATGGGAGTATGACCATTTTCACGATATTGATTCTTCCTATGCATGAGCATGGAATGTTTTTGCATTTGTTTGTGTCCTCTCTTATTTCCTTGAGCAGTGGTTTGTAGTTCTCCTTGAAGAGCTCCTTCACATCCCTTGCAAGTTGGATTCCTAGGTATTTTATTCTCTTTGTAGCAACTGTGAATGGGAGTTCACTCACGATTTGGCTCTCTGTCTATTATTGGTGTATAAAAATGTTTGTGATTTTTGCATATTGATTTTGTATCCTGAGACTTTGCTGAAGTTGCTTATCAGCTTAAGAAGATTTTGGGCTGAGAGGATGGGGTTTTCTAAATATATAATCATGTCATCTGCAAACAGAGACAAGTTGACTTCCTCTCTTCCTATTGGAATACCCTTTATTTCTTTCTCTTGCCTGATTGCCCTGGCCAGAACTTCCAATACTATGTTGAATAAAAGTGGTGAGAGAGGGCATCTTTGTCTTGTGCCAGTTTTCAAAGAGAATGCTTCCAGCTTTTGCCCATTCAGTATGATATTGACTGTGGGTTTGTCATAAATAGCTCTTATTATTTTGAGATACGTTCCATCAGTACCTAGTTTATTGAGAGTTTTTAGCATGAAGGGGTGTTGAATTTTATTGAAGGCATTTTCTGCATCTATTGAGATAATCATGTGGTTTTTGTCTTTGGTTCTGTTTATGTGATGGATAATGTTTATTGATTTGTGTATGTTGAACCAGCCTTGCATCCCAGGGATGAAGCCAACTTGATTGTGGTGGATAAGTTTTTGATGTGCTGCTGGATACGGTTTGCCAGTATTTTATTGAGGATTTTCACATCGATGTTCACCAGGGATATTAGCCTGAAACTTTCTTTTTTTGTTGTGTCTCTGCCAGGTTTCAATATTGGGATGATGCTGGCCTCATTAAGTGAGTTAGGGAGAAGTCCCTCTTTTTCTATTGTTTGGAATAGTTTCAGAAGGAATGGTACCAACTCCTCTTTGTACCTCTGGTAGAATTCAGCTGCAAATCCATCTGGTCCTGGGCTTTTTTTTGGTTGGTAGGCTATTACTGCCTCAATTTCAGAACTTGTTATTGGTCTATTCAGGGATTCAACTTCTTCCTGGTTTAGTCTTGGGAGGGTGTATGTGTCCAGGAATTTATCCGTTTCTTCTAGATTTTCTAGTTTATTTCCACAGAGCTGTTTATAGCATTCTCTGACAGTAGTTTGTATTTCTGTGGGATCAGTGATGAAATCCCCTTTTTCATTTTTTATTGTGTCTATTTGATTCTTGTCTCTTTTCTTCTTTATTAGTCTAGATAGAGGTCTATGTATTTTGTTAATGTTTTCAAAAAACCAGCTCTGGGATTCATTGAGTTTTTAAATGGCTTTTTGTGTCTGTATCTCCTTCAATTCTGCTGATTTTAGTTATTTCTTCTATTTTGCTAGCTTTTGAATTTGTTTGCTCTTGCTTCTCTAGTCCTTTTAATTGTGATGTTAGGGTGTTGATTTTAGATCCTTCCTGCTTTCTCCTGTGGGCATTTAGTGCTATAAATTTCCCTCTAAACACTGCTTTAGCTGTGTTCCAGAGATTCTGGTACCTTGTGTGTTTGTTCTCATTGGTTTCAAAGAATTTATTTATTTCTGCCTTAATTTCATTATTTACCCAGTAGTCATTCAGGAGCAGGTTGTTCAGTTTCCAAGTAGTTGTGAAATTTTGAGTGAGTTTCTTAATCCTGAGTTCTAATTTGATTGCATCGTGGTCTGAGAGACTGTTTGTTATGATTTCTGTTCTTTTGCATTTACTGAGGAGTGTTTTACTTCCAATTATGTGGTCAATTTTAGAATAAGTGCTATGTGGTGCTGAGAAGAATGTAGATTCTGTTGATTTGGGGTGGAGGGTTCTATAGATGTGTATTAGGTCTGTTTGGTCCAGAGCTGAGTTCAAGTCCTGGGTATCCTTGTTAATTTTCTGTCTCATTGATCTAATATTGACAGTGGGGTGTTAAAGTATCCCACTATTATTGTGTGGGAGTCTAAGTCTCTTTGTAGGTGTCTAAGGACTTGCTTTATGAATCTGGGTGCTCCTGTATTGGGTGCATATATATTTAGGATAGTTAGCTCTTGTTGAATTGATCTCTTTACCATTATCTAACGTCCTTCTTTGTCTTTTTTGATCTTTGTTGGTTTAAAGTCTGTTTTATCAAAGACTAGGATTGCAACCCTGCTTTTTTCCTTTCTCTTTTTTTTTTCTTCTTTCCATTTGCTTGGTAAATATTCCTCCGTCCCTTTATTTTGAGCTTATGTGTGTCTTTGCAAGTGAGATGGGTCTCCTGAAAACAGCACACTGATGAGTCTTGACTCTTTATCTAGTTTGCCAGTCTGTGTCTTTTAATTGAGGCATTTAACCCATTTACATTTAAAGTTAATATTGTTATGTGTGAATTTGATTCTGTCATTATGACGCTAGTTGGTTATTTTACCCATTAGTTGATGCAGTTTCTTCCTAGCGTCTATGGTCTTTACAATTTGGCATGTGTTTGCACTGGCTGGTACTGGTTTTTCCTTTCCATATTTAGTGCTTCCTTCAGGAGCTCTTGTAAGGCAGGCCCCTGGTGGTGACAAAATCTCTCAGCATTTGCTTGTCTGTAAAGGATTTTATTTCTCCTTCACTTATGAAGCTCAGTTTGGCTGGATATGAAACTCTGGGTTGAAATTTCTTTTCTTTAAGAATGTTGAATATTGGTCCTCACTGTCTTCTGGCTTATAGGGTCTCTGCGGAGAGATCCACTGTTAGTCTGATGGGCTTCCCTTTGTGGGTAATCAACCTTTCTCTCTGGCTGCCCTTAACATTTTTTCCTTCATTTCAGCCTTGGTGAATCTGATGATTATACGTCTTGTGGTTGCTCTTCTTGAGGAGTATCTTTGTGGTGTTCTTTGTATTTCCTGAATTTGAGTGTTGGCCTGTCTTGCTAGGTTGGGGAAGTTCTCCTGGATAATGTCCTGAAGAATGGAGTTTTCCAACTTGGTTCCATTCTCCCCGTCACTTTCAGGTACACCAATCAAACATAGGTTTGGTCTTTTCACAGAGTCCCATATTTCTTGGGGGCTTTTTTCATTCCTTTTTGTTCTTTTTTCTCTAATCTTGTCTTCAAACTTTATTTCATTAAGTTGGTTTTCAATCTCTGATATCCTTTCTTCCACTTGATCAATTCAGCTACTGATACTTGTGTATGATTCACGAGGTACTTGTGCTGTGTTTTTCAGCTTCATCAGGTCATTTATGTTCTTCTCTAAACTAGTTATTGTAGTTAGCAATTTCTCTAACCTTTTTTCAAGATTTTTGGCTTCCTTGCATTGGGTTAAAACATGCTTCTTTAGCTTGGAGGAGTTTGTTATTATACACATTCTAAAGCCTACTTCTGTCAATTCATCAAACTCATTCTCCATCCAGTTTCGTTCCCTTGCTGGCAAGGAGTTGTGATCCTTTAGAGGAGAAGAGGTGTTCTGGTTTTTGGAATTTTCAGCCTTTTTGCGCTGTTTTTTTTCATCTTCATGGATTTATCTACCTTTGGTCTTTGATACTGCTGACCTTCAGATGGGGTTTTTGTGTGGATGTCCTTTTTCTTTGAGGTTGATGCCATCCCTTTCTGTTTGTTAGTTTTCCTTCTAATAGGCCCCTCTGCTGCAGGTCTGCTGGAGTTTGCTGGAGATTCACTCCAGACCCTGTTTTCCTGGGTATCACCAGTCAGGCTGTAGAACAGTAAAGATTGCTGCCTGTTCCTTCCTCTGGAAGCTTCATCCCAGAGGGGCACCTGCAAGATGCCAGCTGGAACTCTCCTGTATGAGGTATCTGTCAATCCCTGCTGGGAGGTATTTCCCAGTCAGGAGGCAGGTTCAGGGACCCACTTGAGGAGGCAGTCTGTCCCTTAGCAGAGCTCAAGCACTGTGCTAGGAGATCTGCTGTTCTCTTCAGAGCCAGCAGGTGGGAACGTTAAAGTCTGCTGAAGCTGCACCCACAGCTGCCCCTTCCCCCAGGTGCTCTGTCCCAGGGAGATGGGAGTTTTATCTGTAAGCCCCTGACTGGGGCTGCTGCCTTTCTTTCCGAGATGCCATGCCCAGAGAGGAGGAATCTGGAGAAGCAGTCTGGCTAGAGCAGCTGGGGTCTCATCTGAAGGCCTGACTGGGAAAGGACTCACTTCTAAGTTCACATAATTGTTAGCAACATTCAGTTTCTTGCATGTTCTTGGACAAAGGGCCTCAGTTGCTGGCTGTTGAATAGAGGCTGTCCTCAGTTTTTGTGATATGGCCTTCTTCATAAGCAACTCACAGTGTGGCAACTTGCTTTTTTAAAGCCAAAAGAGAGAGAGACTCTTAGCCTGACAAACATTGCAATCTTATGTGACACAATCATGGAAGTAACATTTCAACACCTTCACTATATTTTCTTAGAAGCAAGCCACAGGTCCTGCCTATGCTCCAGGGGAGGGGATCACACATGAGGGTGAATGCCAGGAGGTAGGAATCGCAGGGCTGCTTAAGAGACTGTCTCACTGCCAGTGCAGCTGGAAGGCTAAGATACTCTGGCCCTACTACACACAGGCATTGCTCCAGACTCTTTATAAAGACTGTGTAGCTTAATTCCCCCATCAACACTTTAAGATCAGAATTATTATCCCCATTTCTTAGGTGAGGAAACCGAGCTTCTAAGAGGCTAAATCATATTTGCCAAAGTTTCCACAGCAAGAAAATAGAAATCTAAGATTCAAACTGAGACCTATTTGACTCCAAGAGGTATATTCTTTCTCTTTTACCACCCTGCCAATATATGTATTTGTCTCTATTTCATCCTTTGGAGTGATTTTACATATAGAGAAACTGAGGCAGGAAGGGAGCTCAGCCTCCATGAGGTCCCCCAATGGCATGATGGCAGAGGCAGCACAGAACTTTGGGTCCTCTCTTCTAGCCCATGCTGTATCTCACCTTGTTTCTCCTCCTATGAAGAAGCAACTGCCTCAAATATAGACCTTCAAGAACTGGCTCTCTGGCTCTAGAAGCCTCCAGAGCTTCACTCCAGGGATCCATGGTTGCATTTTTTAAAGGAAATCCAATTCAGTGCCCATAAAAGTCCTCATTATCTTGCTAAGGTTGGCAGTTGGGGACTCTGAAATAGCTGAAATCTCTATAAACTACTCCTGGCAGGCATCCACCTTAGCCTGGTAGACAGAGAGAAAATCATCTGCAAAATGTCAAGATGATGTTTAAACATCTCCGTCTCCCACCTCACAGTCGGAAGGATGTTCTAAGGGCCTAGTATGTGCAGCCGGGCCAGACAGAGTGTAGCTAGGCTCACACCCACCCACCCACCCACCCTCTGGCCGTGACTCATTTTCCCTCTAATCAAGGAAACGCAACCCCAAACAATGGGCTGCTCAGACTTCATAGTTTGTCATTTGTTACATGGCAGGAACACAGAAGTAATGAACAGAATTTTGATTTTTTGTTCCTGGATTTCTGAAACAGATTTTCTCTGCACTGTCTTAGTGAACAATAATACATCAAAAGTTACCTTCCATTCATGTTTCCAACTCTGTCTCTCTGGAGGGGTCAGGAAACTTTAACCTATGGGCCAAATCCAGCCAGCAGCTGGGTTTTTTATGATCTTAAAGCAAAAGATGGCTTTAACATTTTTAAAGGGTTGTAAAAAGAAAAACAAAGAGCAAGAGACAGTGACCATATGTGTCCTGCAGCGCTAAAAATAGTTCCTGGTCCTTTACAGAAGAAGTTTGCTACCCCCTGCTCTAGATATTAGTAGTGTCCTACAAAAAAGGGTTTCTACTGTCAGATAATTTGGGGAACCACTGGATTAAACACAATAAACAGAGTTGTGTATTTTGTGTGCGTGTGCGTATGTATTTTTTGATAAGTGCATGCCTTATCAGAGCCTTTACTCACAACATTTTTTTTTTTTTAATTTGGAAGAGAGAGATGTAGTAGTCAATGTTTCTTACCCTTTTTTTTTTTTTTTTTTTTTTGCCTCAGTACCGTTTTTGTGTGGGATGTGGTTTAGGAATTGCATTGTGTTAAGGCCCTTTTCATTAGAGATGTGTTGTTGAGAGGATTGTGGAGGTCATGCCCCCGGCACTAACTGGTTGCACACGTACCCTTTGGGTCCTTCTGCTGCTGATGCATCAGAGGTGGAAAGTGTGCAGTTAAGAGTAAGTGCTCAGGAGCCAGAGTCACTGTGTTAAAACTCCCTCTTTCCTGTCACTTGTGGAACTAAGGGGAACACACTTTACTAATCCATGCCTCCGTTTCTTCCACTGCAAAATGAGGGTAATTATAGCAGCTGCCTCCTAGAGCCACTGCAACAATCGAATGAGATGTTTGTGAAGCACGCAGCACGAGCACTGGCACACGCACTACATTTCTGAACACATGTTCACTATTGTTATTATTCGTCTCTAAAATGGGAATGATGCTGGCCTAATAGAGTTTTTTAGCATAACAGTCTATGGGAAAGGGATCCATAAAAAGGAATAGCAAATCCATATACACGAAAGGGGTCCATAAAAAGGAAACAGCAAATTTTCCTAGAAAAACATGACTATCATCATTCTAAGAAAAAGAAAGTTTTATCTGCCTAAGGGATGTATATTTATTTCCTGGGGCTGCCGTAACAACGTACCACAAACTAGTTGGCTTAAAACAACAGACATTCATTATCTCTCACTTCTGGAGGCCAGAAGTTGAAAGTCAAGTTGTTATCAGGGACATGCTTCATCTGAAGCTTCTAGGGAAGAATTATTCCTTGCCTGTTTCAGCTCCTGGTGTTCCTTGGCTTGTGGCCGCATCACATCAATCTCTGCCTCCGTCTTGCATGGCATTATCCCTGTGTGTCTGTCTTCACTTCATCCTTCCTCTATTTCTTTGTTTTGTTTTGTTTGTTTGTTTTAGAGACAGGTTCTCACTATGTTGCCCAGGATGGTCTTGAACTCCTGGCCTTAAGTGATCCTCCCACCTTGGCTTCCCAAAATGCTGGAATTGCAGGTACAAGCCACCATGCGTGGCCCCCTCCCCTCTCTCTTCTTCTTCTTCTTCTTCTTCTTTTTTTTTTTTTTCAGACGGAGTCTTGCTTTGTTGCCCAGGCTGGAGTGCAGTGGCGCGATCTCGGCTCACTGCAAGCTCTGCCTCCTGGGTTCACGCCATTCTCACACCTCAGCCTCCCAAGTAGCTGGGACTACAGGCGCCCGCCACTATGCCCAGCTAATTTTTTGTATTTTTAGTAGAGATGGGGTTTCACCATGTTAGCCAGGATGGTCTCGATCTCCTGACCTCGTAATCCACCCACCTCAGCCTCCCAAAGTGCTGGGATTACAAGCATGAGCCACTGTACCCGGCCCCCCACCTGCTTATAAGGTCACCAGCTGTGTTGGATTAATGACCCACCCTACTCCGGCATGACCTCATCTTAACTAATTACATCTGCAATGATTCTATTTCCAAATAATGTCATACACTGAGACCTTGGGGGTTAAAACATCAACATTATCTTTTTGGGTAATGCAATTCAACTCATAACCGCAAGGTTTTGCAACCCTGGCACTACTGAAATTTGCGGCAGGATAATTCCTTGTGGTTGGGGCTATCCTGTGCATTGCAGAATGTTTGGCAGCGTCCCTGGCCTCTACTCACTGGATGCCAGGAGCACCCTTCCCCAGTCATAACAATCACAAACGTCTTCAGACATTACCAAATACCCCTTGAGGAGCCAAACTGCCTCAGTTAAGAACCACTGGGTTAAAAACTAATACTTTCTAGACTAACTCAAAACAAAAAGACTTCCTCCAGTGGGACTGCAGAAGTGGCTAATATAGCAGTTAGGTCATAAAGGGTAGATAGATATTCCTCTTGTGGCATACTGCTAATAATAACGACGAAAAATTTTGCCTTGCCCAGCAGATCTTTTTGCTGAGAAACATTTCCCTACCTGGAGGCCACAGTTATTGTTAGTTCATACGCACGTCGTAGCCTAAAACGTAAATTGCTTGGGAATATAGCAAATTTGGTGACATAATAATAAAAAGGAAAATCGATTTCTCCAGAAATACACATCTGTTCATTAAAGCTGTCTGCTAGTCCATTGCAGCTGTTCCCATGTAACAACTAAAGATCTAAACATAATCCTTTACAGTGGAAACTTAGTAGAGAAGATATTCATAAAAGTCTGTGGAAATGGTTTGGCAGTGAAGTGTGGTTTATTTTTGTCTATGGCTCTTATGGAACCCTCTGAACGTACAAATGAAAACTAAAATGTTGTAGCTACATCTTCATCGAAGCTGTTGGCTATCCAGGGTGACCAGTTCAAATCTGGCTGGGACAGGGCAAGGGGTGACAAGTTTCCTGGGCAATTAAATGGTCAGTCTTTCTTTGAATGTAGGAAACTTGGAAGATTTTCAAGAAAAGTATCATAGCTGTGAGGCAGGATATCTTTCCTAAGCCCTTCACAGGCGGGAACTGGAGTGCGGGCACTGGAGCTAGCCAGCTGCTTCGGCGCCAGCAGGGGCAAACTTCATTCACTCAAACCTGCTGCACTTAACCCCTCGTGGGAGCGAGCACACAAGTGTGAGTGAGTGCAGGAGCCAGGGGCAAGCACTTTTATTTGCCAGCGAGAACAAACTCCACACCAGTCCCACAGCAGCATTTAGTGAGGTGCCTACGACCCCTGAAGCCCCAGAGGGCATGTGTTACAGTGCTCTTTAAGGTCTGCCATCCACAGACAGCTTAAGTGTTAACAGCTCAGTGGACCCTCTGCCTTTTCACATGAGGTGGCTGCTTTCCGCAGATGGTCAGTGTGACAGCCTTTTGCATCTGCACCCCTGGTACCCAAGCTCTTGTTTGGCATCCAGGAAAAATCAGGTCTCACTAACGAAGGGCGGTGAATGCAGAGGATCTTACTGCCAACGAAAATGACTCGCCGGGCACGGTGGCTCACGCCTGTAATCCCAGCACTTTGGGAGGCTGAGGCAGGCAGATCATGAAGTCAGGAGTTCAAGACCAGCCTTGCCAACATGGTGAAACCCTGTCTCTACTAAAATACAAAAATTAGCCAGGCATGGTGGCAGACGCCTGTAATCCCAGCTACTTGGGAGGCTGAGGCAGGAGAATTGCTTGAACCCAGGAGGCAGAGGTTGCAGTGAACCAAGATCGTGCCACCGCACTGCAGCCTAGGTGACAGAGCAAGACTCTCTCTCCAAAAAAGTTAAAAAAATAAGATAAATAAAAATTTAAAAAGGCTCTCAGCGGGAAGGGGAGCTGGCAAGGAGATGGAACGAGAAGGTATTCTTCTCCTGAAGTCCGGCTGTCTGCAGCCAGACTCTTCTCTGAGGTCGCACTGTCAAGCTGTCCCTCTGAAGGCAAGCTGCTTCTCTCCAATGTCCAACTGTAGCCTCCAATGTCCAGCTGCTTCTCCTCCTCTCTCTGATGGAGACCAGGGTTTTTATGGGTACAGAATCGGGGCTGGGCCGGGCCATGGGTGGTTTTGGAAAAGGCAACATTTGAGCAGGAAAACAGGGATGCAAGTTCTCACTTTGGACCATGGTCCCAGGCTTGAGGATGGAGCCCTCACCTCCAGCCTACTCGTCACCCTTGTTATCTCTCTCTCTCTGGGCAACAGAACTGCAGAGCCTGGGCTGAATCAGTAACCATGTCAACATCACCCCACCCCTGCTTTTCTTGGCTGTCATGCACACCAATCAAAAGCTGAGCCCTAGACCAGCTTAGTGCAAACACACTGTTGTCCAGCGGTGTTGTGTGATTTGATGGCAGGAGGCAAGCAGGGGAGTGCCAGGGAGACTCCTGCCCCCTAAACATGCACACTCACCTGTGCTTCCATTTTCAATGTAGCCCCTAAGTGCTGCCTTCTCTCAGATCCTTGGAGACTTTTCAGTGTGATTGTATCTGCACCTTGACCCCTTTATATCTTTCAGAATGAACAAGGCTATGTAAAAGTATAAGAAGCCTGAAAAGAGAAAGTGGGATAGCAAGAGCTTGAAATCTAAGTTCGGGTCTTGGTTTCACCCCCAAGCTAGGGTCTCCTCACTTGTGAACATGAGGTTTGCCATCCAGGTCTACTGTGAAGATGTGCCTGATGGATTTTCTCTCTGTCTGTACATGCAGATACAACCCATAACATTATCTAGGGGCATTCGATGTGTGTTTGTTGACTGCTATGAGGGTATACACTGCAAGGAAAGAAAACAGGAACAAGGATAAACCTGGCTTCTCAACCACCATGTGGCATCTCTGCGTGGCTCTGTAAAGCAGTGTTGTCTTTGGAAGGCAGCAGTGACCTCAGTATTTACCGATAGGATGCATCCCTGAGAGCTGGATTTTAGCTTTGTGCATCACTCAATGAAAGCAGCTGTTTACCTAGAAGTGCACATTCACTTCGTGTTTGTTGTCAGAGTGTTTATGAATGATCCGTCCATTAGGCGCTCCCATGATGGGCTCATCAACAAAGCTTCTAGGTCTCTGACCGTTTTGCCAACAATACAATCAGCTTTCACAATTTATACATAACTGAAGCCTGCTAACAGCCCATGGGAGCTGGAGAAACAGCTTTCAGGATAGCTCAGATGCAGAATGTGGGGATCTGGGTAATTTACGTAGATGGGTGTCGCCTGTGATGCCTCCTCCCTCCTAAGCCTCTGGCTCAATCCTGCCTCAGGCTGTTGGCTTCTTGGAGTTCTTGGCCTGGACTATGACCATGCACCCAAACCGAAGAAAGAGAAGGCTTCGCTTCAACTTTCAACAATCAATTTTTATCGTGTCTAAAGCAACTCATTAAATTTACAGCTCCTTTACTTGTTAAAGAATCCATCATAAAAGAGGATTAAGGGATGGCTAGGTAGAGAGGTACTGGCTTTTTCTTTTTTTCTCCAAGTACATTAACAGTGCCTGTGTTAGGTAGTGCGCTCCAAGTATATTAATAGCACCTGTGTTAGGCAGGCACATTTCTGGTCCTGATCTTATCCGGGTCACCTTTCTTTGGTCCACATTTCAAACAGTGGCTAATAGGGAGTGCTGGGCTTCCTGGGAGTTGAATAAATAGTATTGACTTTCATTAGCTCACTAGCAACTGCTAGAGGTGGAAGGTGTCTTACGCCAAGATGTATTTCTGCAGCGTAGCCTCAGGAAGGAATCAGATGGAGACACATTTCTAAATGCAAAATAAGAGATCCTCAATCTGAACATTTCCTCTGAGGAGAAATGTTCTCTATTTTGTGTGTGTGTGATAGCAAAGCTGCCACTGCTGTCTGGGTGGCAGAAATGTCAAAAACGTATTGTTCGCTCTTTAATTTCCTCGCTCAACGCCAGGTCATTAACTTTAACACTATCCAAGTGCTTGCATGACCGTATTTACCTTAAAGGATGTGCATGGGCCTATTGTTTAAAACGCAGCCTCCACAATGGGAGAAATCGGTGGAGCTGAAGCTAGTCCGCTTCAAAGAAGGAACCTTGAAATGTGCTAGCCAAGATTCGTGAAGTGGCTTCTCCATCTGGAGAATGGTAAAAGGGAAGGGGACATTTAGAAGGAACAAGGAAAAAATGAGGAGAGAGCAGACTGGACCGAATCTTGTCTGCTGCAAGCCCATGATGGGTTCCGAATGATGAATTGCCCTTAAAGGGCAGCCTTGTTTAACAAAGACGCAATACATCTCTTGAGGAAGGTATTTAGCAAAGAGGAAAGCTGAGCAAGGGCCCAAAGGGAATAAACCTGCCCACAGCCCTGGTGCCAGTTATGCAAAGTAAGCCCGACATCCCCATGCACCTGTGGGGGAATCTGGGACTGCTTTCAGGTATGCATTCCACTAAAAACGTGTACATCTCAAAGAAGCAAGCCACTGTTATGGTAATTTGTGTTTTCATGATGGTGCTTAGTCTAAGTCACTAGCAATGTAATGGCTAAATAAATTAATCCAGAAAAAAACTGGCTCCATCACCACGTGCTGGGATTACAAGCAAAGTATAAATCCTCGTGCTGTGGGTGCATTCTACCTCCCCACATGTGCATGAGAGGCCTTTTGGCCCCTCTCCAGCCCACACTATCAGCCGTGAATCTTTGCACTAGACACGAAGAGGGTTAGACAAACACAACCAACTCAAATGCTGGATGGAAAAAGGGTCAGTGGTTTCCATAGAGGGTGAGTGTTTTTCCACCCCGAGGAACTAGAGAAGACCAGGGTTCAAGGGAGAGCAGGGTTGGGAGGTGGGCAGGCAGATGAACCATCCTGGCTAGTGAAGGAGAGGAAGGAGAGGGGAGGATTGGTCCTGGGGAGGGGTGGAGGGTGGGCAAGGACCTTCCTTCAGGAGGCCCAGACACTGCACAGAACACACGAAGGCTGCCAAGCTGTTGTTCAGTGAGTGTGGCCACTCCCAAAGAGCAAGCTGCTCAGCCCCTGAGGATCATTCAGGGATCTGGGCTGCTGAGGTTCAGTTCTCCTTTCCCTCCTTTCCCCCTCTTTCCCCAAGGCCCCTCTTTGGAAGACCAAGAGGGTAGTTTGGGGAGGGGACAGCTATCTTGTGCAGGGCATGCTAGGAAAGCCTTGTGACTGGGGGGCACAGACAGGATTCATTTTCCCTCTGAGTGGTAAACCTTTTGCCTCCTTTACACGTGCGTCCACCTACCTATTGGGCTGAAAAGCCTGGGACTGCCAGGGATCTCTGAAGTTTCTTTGGAGAGTCACGAAGTTAACTTGTATCTTCTCTTTTTTATTTAAGTTTGAGACAGGGTCTCGCTTTGTCACCCAGACTAGAAATGAGATCATGACTCACTGTAGCCTCGACCTCCCGGGCTTAGGTGATCCTCCTACCTCAGCCTTCTGAGTAGCTGGGACTACAGGCATGTGCTACCATGCCTGGCTAATTTTTGTATTTTTAGTAGAGATGGGGTTTTGTCATGTTGTCCATGCTGACTTCAAACTCCTGGGCTCAAGCAAGCCACCCACCTCGGCCTCCCAAAGTACCGAGATTTTGGGTGTGAACCACCTAGCCCAGCCCCCAACTTGTATCTTCTATAAGACATAATGGACACTATTGGACCAAGGGTAGGTGATGAGCTCAACACTCATAAAGAAGCTTCAGCCTCTAGCATTGTTGTTCTCCAATGTTAGCGTGCATCAGAAACACTTGGAGGGCTTACTAAAACACAGTTAGCTGGGCCCTGTCTCAGAGCTCCAGGTTCAGTTAGTTGGTCTAGGGTAGGGCCAGGCAAGCTACATCTGGGACAAGTCCCGGGGGATGCTGATGCTGCTGGTCAGAGGACCACACTTGGAGAGCTATTGCTTTTCATGCCTCTTCTTAGGGGCAAATGCAAACTTTTCATCTCTTGAGCTCTTCACTGTGGTATTGAGATATTAACTACATGCTTAATTCCTTCTTGCAAAAGGACTTCACACAACACAGAGCATACTTTTAGGGACCAAGGCGCTAAACCCACCCTCTGCAGTTGAGATAGTCTGAAAATAATGTGCGAATGGGAATTATGCCTAGGGAACATTTGGCAAGAGACCAGCAAGGGCTAAACTGGAAAAGGGTGGTCCCAGGGTCCCCCAAAAGCATCTCAGTCCCTGGGAGAGGCTGAGTGTCTAAAGAGTTTCTTGGTACCCTCTTTGCAGATGCTGATTAAAAAAAAAAAAAAAGGTTCCATAAAGCACATGACAAGGGAGTGAGAATGCACATCTCTGGTTCTGTTCACCTCATCAGCATCAATAAATATTTATTGACATCCTGAAATGTCAGGGATGCCAGAAAGCAGAACCGAACATTCTAGAGACATGGATCTTGCCCTCCAAAGAAACCACAATCTAAAGAGAAAACCAAGAAACAGGAGAATTATCTTTGAGAGGCAAGGCAGGGATGTACTCCTCATGAAAGATGTAGTTAGCTTTTCACAATGGCAGTGAGCCTGAAATGTGCACATAAATTAATGCTTTTGTAAACCGAGTTAGATTTTAAATGCATGAGAGGAGCCAAGTGTTTAAAGGAAACTGGCAGAGAATCTTTCTGCAAAAAGAAGAATCACTTAGTCATGTGAATAATCGTCATCTCATTTATGGGTCTTATTAGCTTCGATTTTTCATTTTGGTAGATCTGAACAGACTGAAAACAAGTTCATAACAAGTGAAAGGAATTTTTCTGTATCCCTACTTTGGGAAAAGTAAATGACAAGTTTGTATCAAAGATTGTTAACTGTTTACGGTGTATTTAAGTGGGTCTATTCAGCCAGTCCCTAAGACTGCATATAGCTGTAGTGTGGTTGAATAATAATGGATAGGTCATCAGCCTGAGGTCATTTAAAAAACTTAAATATTTCTATAATTGCCAAAGCATGCTGACTTGTGTTAAGTATATTTTCTTGGACTTTGAGTCATTGGAAGTTGGTAATTGAAACATGGTAAATACGATGTCTTTCAGATGGGATTTCTCAACCTTGGTGCTAGTGACAGGCATTTGGGGCCAGATAATTCTCTGATGTGAGGGGCTGTCCCGTATGTTGTAGGATGTCCAGCAGCATCCCTGGCTTCTACTCACTGGATGCTAGTAACACCAACCCAGGTGCAACCATTGAAAATGTCCCCGCACATAAGAACATGCCCCATGCGGGGGAGGGCAGCAAAATAGCCTCATCAAAGACTATTGCTCTAAAATAATGTGAACATTAACAGTCAGCATCCCCTGTTCTCACACGATTCTGTATTGAGTTTTCTCAAAGCAAAGCTCACTTCCTCATGAGTGCGGTCGCACCTTGTGATTCATTGTTGATTGCATTACAAGTGGCAAGGAAACTATGTATTCATTTATTCACTCCCAAGACATGTGTTCAGCGCCTGCTCTGTGCCCATCAGTGGTGGTGAGCAAAATGAGCAAGGTTCTTGCCCTCAAGGAGATTGTAGTCTAGTGGGAATGTCAGGTGGTCAACAAACTAACAAATTAATAATTAATCATAAGATATAAAATCGCATGACAGAAACAGGGGGTACAGACAGAAACTAACACAAAAACAGCCTGTGTAGACAGAGTAATCTGAGAAGGGCTCCCTGAGGAGGTGACATTTCAGCTGCAGCCTGTAGGATGAGTAGGGGGTTGCCATGCGACTGGCTGGAGGGACTGCAGTTCATGAAAAGAAGGCTGGAGGTAGATAGTGCTGAACAAGGACTGTAAGAGGTAGCTTTCTGATAACTGGATATAGTCTCATTGCTCTGGTGTTAGTTAGGGTTCTCCTGAAAAACTGATCCAATAGGAGATATATATATATATATATATATACATACACACACACACATATATATATGTATATATA
Source organism: Theropithecus gelada (assembly GCF_003255815.1). NCBI lineage: Eukaryota > Metazoa > Chordata > Mammalia > Primates > Cercopithecidae > Theropithecus > Theropithecus gelada. Next base: position 98,908 of record NW_020257675.1, read on the forward strand.
CAGATATATATATACACAGATATATATATATACACATATATATATATATACACACACACATATATATATATATATATATACACACACATATAATTTATTATAAGGAATTGGCAAAGGAGATCATGGAGATTGAGAGATCCCACAATCTGCTGTCTGTAATCTGGAGACCCAGGAAAGCTGTTGGTATGAATTCCAGTCTTAAGTCCAAAGGCCTGAAACCAGGAGTGTTGATGGCGTAAGTCCCAGTCCAAGAGCAAGAGAAGACTGATGTCCCAACTCGACAGGCAGGCAGGGAGACAGAATTCGACCTTCTTTGGCTTTTTGTCCTATTGAGACCCTCCCTTTGGGAAGGCCAAACTGCTTAAGTGAGTCCAATCAGGTTAACTGTTCAACTTGATTCAAATGCTAATCTCTTCCAGAAACATGCTCACAGCCCAACCCAGAAGTAATGTTTACCCAGATATCCAGGCACCCCACGGCCCAGGCAAGTTGACACATACAATGAACAAAGTTAGCCGAAGCAAAAGTTTGTCTTCTTTCTCTAGGGAAAGGGATGCGTTCCACAGAGTCCTGGAATCCTGGGAGACAGGCCTGGAGTGGTGTGTTCCTTCTCTGACCCCAAGGCAACGTGTAAGATGAAAAGATGGCTTCAGACTTCATAGAGAATTAAGGCTTATTTTAAAGATGAAAGTTGTGCCTCTTCACTAAGTAAGAGGTAATTTGCTAGGGATTTGGTTGTCCGTGTTGTTACTTAAATGGATATTACATAAAGTGGAAAACAAAATCCCTCCCATTTGTGCAAAAGGTAGTACTTTTGCCAGGTAGTATAAACTAACATAAGGCAATTTGACCATGCGCATATATTTAGTTCTTTGTGGTAGTTACTGATCACCACCAGTAGTTGGAGGGGGTTGAGAATGAGCTACTCTCCTGCAACTTTGCTACCAGCTTATAATAAAAGCACGTCTCAGACCAAACCCTGTGCCATATGCAGACACTTATTAGTAAGCAGACACTAGGCTATAAAACTTGGTGTTTAAGATCAACAAAATCCCAGCTGCCTGTCCTTGTAGGTGTCCTGACCACACCTCACATGGACCACTCACCCCAGGCAGTTATGACAGCACTCAAGAGGCAGGAGAGAGCTAATCTAGCAGTGATCATCGGACAACCCAAATCCTCCAAACTACCTGCTGAATGAAGGACTGTTTGGGGGCTCAAGTCTCAAGTACCATCCCTGTGGGAGAAGGGGACAGTGTCTGCAAGCTATTCAGATCTCTTTCAGGCAAGAATGAGGAGCTTTGGGAAAATATCTAAGCCAAACCTCTCATCTTGAATACCACTAACTCACCAGTGAGAACTCACTTATTACATCTATTATGCTAAATAACGAGCCCTTTGTTTTTCACCAATGAAACCCATTTGGAACTTTCTTTGAGCTCATTAGCAAAGTCTCTAGTGATGATCAAAGGTCAGTGGTAAAGAAAGATGAAGATGCCCTTCTGGAACAGCCTCAGGAGTGTGGCCTTTCTGATTAAATGCTGGAGTCCACTCTCAGAGTGTAGGTTCCTGGTCAGGACCACGGACTGCCCCTCGAGTGTAGCTTAAGCCAACTGACATATACATGTCATCACGCGCTCTGTACTGCAGGATTTTAAAGTAAATTGCATGCATCAAAACAGGCAGACGTAGCCTGAATCTGTCCTGGAAATGAGTGTCGGAAAAGGAGGTCCGTAAATTTAACAATCTGATTAACCAAGAGCGATCATACAAGTCATATTGAGCTTGTCCATTTTCAAAGAATTAAAGTCCAATTAACTATACTTTACCCAAACTCTAGAGCATCTCAGCCTTTTGGGGGCAGAGGCCAACATAGACTTTCAGCTTGGCTTGGGAATCTGTAGCAACAGCAGCTCCAGGTTAACAACTTCCAGCCTTTTCCAAAAAGATGACTCCTAATTTAATGACCTCTATTGAAGGTCAGTTGTATTTTAGTGTCTATTAACTGAGAAAATAATAATGAAAAAAGTGTTATGAATTCAGCACACTTTCAATATGTCTTTCATTAGTCACAATAGCATCATACACACTTTTAGAAAGAGTGTAGGAGGTTAGATTCAAAAATAAGGGAACATCACAGAAAACCAGACCACCAGGAAGGCCCCAGGTATGCTGGACACCTAGGCACTGTCTCTCCATAAGTCAGTCCAACACAGACAGCCTTCTCCCAGCACTAGAGCAGATGGCTTGCTTCTCACCCAAGCTCGAGATAAAATAGGTGGCTTGTATTTAGAGCCATACTGTGTGAATACTGTGTATCTTCAACACTGGGATCACATGCTTCCCACAGGCAAGATGCTCATACTAAGAGGCCCTGAAAACCAAGCCCACTAAGATTAAACCAATCTGCATTTCTCACCTCATGCTCAGAATAAGATGTAAGGTCACTGCATGAAATGACATGTGGAGGTCGGGCATGGTGGCTCACACCTGTAATCCCAGCACTTTGGGAGGCCGAGGCGGGCAGATGACGAGGTCAGGAGATTGAGACCATCCTGGCTAACACGGTGAAACCCTGTCTTTACTAAAAAAATACAAAAAATTAGCCGGGCATGATGGTGGGTGCCTGTAGTCCCAGCTACGTGGGAGGCTGAGGCAGGAGAATGGCGTGAACCCGGGGGGCGGAGCTTGCAGTGAGCGGAGATACGCCAATGTACTCCAGCCTAGGTGACAGAGCAAGACTCCGTCTCAAAAAAAAAAAAAAAAAAGAAAAAGAAATGACATGTGGCGAGGAGTACTCATATGTGTACGATAAACTCAACACAAAGACAGTCATTGGCATATGTATGGAGCCAAGGCCCCCTTTGCAAACACTCCAGGGGACCCTGGCCAAGCATGACTTTGGGTTATTAGTTAACACACAGATAAGTCTGATGCAAGCAATAGAAAAGAGGAGTGTTCATGGACCCACCACCTGAACACAGTGAGGGAGAATACCAAGTGATTTTCCATTTCCTGTGGGAATTTTACCATCTCAATCATCATCAAAAGTATGCATTTAGCACCCAAATGTGCATGGCCCTGTACATGCATTATGCCCAGAAAGAATACAGTACTTTCATCAGTGATATGGCGTGAATATGTCCCCCAAAGTTTGTGTGTTGGAAGCTAATCCCCAAAGCAACAGAGTTGAAAGATGGGACCATCAGGAGGTAACGAGGTTATAAGGGGTCTTCCCTCATAAATGGATTAATGGCCTTATCTTGGGAGTAGGTTAGTTATTGTGGGAGTGGGTTCCTGATAAAAAGGATGAGTTCAGCCTTTCCTTCTCAATCTCACTCTCTCTTGCCCTTCCACCATGAAATGACATAGCACAAAGGCCTTCACCAGATGCCAGCACCGTGCTCTTGAACTTCCCAGGCTCCAGAACCATGAGCCAAATAAATTTCAATCTATTATAAATTACTCAGTTTGTGCTATTATCTTGTAACAATAAAAAATGGACTAAAATGATGAGAAACAAATTCTAAAGCAATATATATCAGCATCACTCAGAGTTATGTCCTAACTACTTAACCTTGGGCAAGTCATATGACCTCTGTGTGCTGTGTGTTATGGTTAAATGAGATAACCTAGATGAAACATATAGTAAGTGTTCAATAAAAGGAGACAAGCAGATTAGTCATTACAATCTGGGTGTAAAATAATTGCATCAAGGCAGCAACAACAAACTAAAAATTATTCTGTAAAATGAAATTGTTTTTGCTATCTACGTTTTTGTTTGCGAAGCAAAAACTTCTATAATGTATTAGTTGCTGGTGCTGAGTACCAAATAAGATTTGTTTAATATCAAGATCTTTCCTATCAGCCAGACATTTGTATTTTTTATGATGGAGAGGAAATGTCTTCCTACATAATAACTAAAGAAAGGTAGCTACTCAGCCTTTCTCCCATTCTTGTTATTTCCAAGTGAAAGCTAGTGGGAAACACAGCATTTTGTTGAAGTACTTAAATGGAAGCCATTCTAAGTTGGCTAGCTGCTCAGTATAATATAGACATTGTAAAATAACACGAGGGCAGGAATCAACCTACCCTTAAGGTCTTTGTAACTGGTAATTGGCTTCCTATCCATCAGTCGACCATTCCTTAAACTTCTGTCTATTCCAGAGATGACAAATGTGAAGGTGCCTTGTAGAAATTGGAGGAGGCAGGTCCAAGGGACCACCAGATCAGTGGAAAGACTGTGCATTATGAGAGCGATCAGTCTCACTCGCCTTTAGCTCAAAGCAAATGTTTTCCATGGCAACAATGATAGTCAGAAAATGTAAGAAATAGCAGTTCCACCAAGCAGAGAAACAGTCTCTACCCTTTTCAATTCTCAACAATCTCAACTCCTCATACTCTGTCTTTCACAATGGGCCAGGTCGCTGGCAGTAGTTAGAGCTGCTGGTGCAGCTGACATAACACTGTCTACTGGTGAGTCATTGGCAAGCTTTACTGGGCAGCGGAACTAAGGTTTTCAAAATTTAGTGTCTGTTTAGGGCGTGCAACTGACTTTTCTAGTATGGAAAGCCTGCTGCTAACTGCATGGCTACAGTTGAGGTCCCAGGAACATAGTGATGACCTACCTGTCTGGTTCAAGTCAGCATTTCTCAGCTTCAGCACTGTTCATTCTGCCAGCTCATTCTTTGTGATGAGAGGCTGTCTATAGGTTTTAGCAGCATCCCTGATCTCTACCCACTTGATACCAGTAGTATCTTCCCTTCCCAAATGGAAAAAACAAGAATGTCTCCAGACATTATCAACTTTCCCTTGGGGAACAAAATTACCCCCAGCTGACAACCACTGGCTTAAATGAAGATCCTAATAGGCCAACCATTTCTGGAGCCAGAATTTTTTGATTTATTTTTTTCATGTATTTGTTTATTAATTTAACAAATGTTTCGTAAGACCTTACTCTGTGCTAGGTACTCTTCTAACCATTAGGTATTCATCAGTGAACTAGGTACCTGCTTTAGTGGAACTATGTTACATATGACACAACATGTAAGCAAGCACATAAGAAGACAGTTATGGAATTTCTTTCAGCAAGAACTGATAGATTTTGTAAAATATACTTATCAGTAATGGGAATAAAATTCAATTATTATTAATTCTTACTATCAAAGTTAATTTGAAGCTAGCTACGATAAAAGATTTATCCTTTAAAAGAAATGTAAATGGGAGGAGGGGCAGAGCAAGCTGGCTGAATAGAAGGCTCCACCAATCATCCCCCCAATTTAACAACTATCTGCACAAAGAAACAACCTTCATAAGAACCAAAAATCACGGTACCTGGTTTTAACTTTATATAGCTGAAAGACGCATTGAAGATGGTAGGAAAGAGTCTTAAACTGCTGACATTACCCCCTTTCCCATCTCCTGGTAGTGACCGCATGGCGTGAAGAGAGAATCTGAGTCCTTAGGAGAGGGTGAGTGCAGCAATTATGAAACATTGCATTGAACTCAGGGCTGCCCTGACACAGCAGAATGCAAATCCGAGCTGAACTCAGCAGATGCCTGCCCACAGAGGGAGTATTTAAACCAGCCCTAGCCAGAGGGGGATATCCCATCCAGGCAGTAGGAACTTGAGTTCTGGCAAGCCTTTCCACTGCAGGCTAAAGTGCTCTGAAACTCTAAATAAACTTGAAAGGCAGTCTAGGCCACAGGGATTGAAACTCCTAGGTAAGTCCTAGTGCTGGACTGGTCTCAGAACCAGTGGACTTGGGGATCATGTGACATACTAAGACATCAGTTAGGACAGCTAAGGGAGTGCATGCACCAGCCCTCCCCCAAACCCAGGCTACACAGCTTGCAGCTCCAAAAGAGACTCCTTCCTTCTGCTTGAGGAGAGAAGATAGAAGAGTAAAGAAGACTGACCTGCATCTAGAACACCAGCTCAGCCACAATACAGCACCAGTTAGAGTCATGGGGCCCCAGTTCCAGGCCCTAGCTCCCAGACAACATTTCTAGACACATGCTGGGCCAGAAGCAGACCAGCTGGCCTGAAAGGAAGGATGCAGTCCTCGCAGGACCCATCACCTTCTAACTAAAGAATCCTTGGACCCTGAACAACCAGCAGCAATAACCAAGTAATACACATGGTCCTTGAGTGAGACTCTGAGGCTTGCTGGCTTCGGGTGACACTCAACACATTCTCAGCTATTATGGCTACAGGGAGAGACTCCTTCAGATTGAGAAAAGTAGAAGGAAAACAGGACTTTGTTTTTCACTTCAGGTACCTGCTCAGCCACAGACAGGTAAAGCACCAAGCAGGCTTTTGGGATCCCTGATTCCAGGTCTTGGCTCTTAGACAACATCTATGCACCTTGCCCAGCGCAGAGGGGAGACCACTGTCCTGAAGGGTGAGTCCTAGGCCTGCCAACATTCACCATAAGCTGACTGAAGAGCCCTTGGGCCTTAAGGGAATATTGATGGTAGCCTGGCAATACTCCCCATAGGCCTGTGGGGGTGGTAGCCACGGGATGAGGCTCCTTTGCCTGTGGAAAAAGAATGGGAAGGGCTGTGTCTCATGGTTTGAGTGCCAGCTCAGCCACAGTGCAATAGAACACCAGGTAGATTTCTAAGATTTTTACTCTAGTCCCTGAGTCCTGGACAGCATCTCTGGACTGACCCAGGGCCTGGGGGAACTTGCCACCCTGACTGGCTTCACCACCTGGTGGATTGTGGAGCCCCAGGGCCTTGAGAAAACATAGGCAGTAGCCAAGCAGTGGTTATAGTGGGCCTTAGGCGAGACCCAGTGCTCTGCTGGCTTCAGGTCTAACCCAGCACAGTCCCAGTGGTGGTGAGCACAGAGGTGTTTATATCACCCCACCCCCAGCTCCAGACAGCTCAGAACAGAGAGACTCCATTTGTTTGAGAGAACATAATGGAAAAGAACAAGAGTCTCTGCCTGGTAATCCAGAGAATTCCTGTGAATCTTATCCAAGACCACCAAGGCAGTACCTCTGTGAGGCTGCAAGAACCACGTCATTATTGGGCTTGGGGTGCCCCCTAATGCAGATATGACTTAGACCACAACACTCAAGTCGTTTTGAAAACCTGGAAAGCCTTTCCAAGAAGGATAGGTACAAACAAGCCCAGATAGAAAAGACTACAATAAATACCTAACTCTTCAATACCCAGACACAAACAAACATTCATAAGCATCAAGACCATCCAAGAAAACATGACCTCAACAAATGAACTAAATAAGACACCAGGGAGGGACCCATTTGAAGAAACAGAGGTAAGTGACCTTTCAGAGAATTCAAAAGTGCTGTGTTGAGAAAACTTAAAGAAATCCAAGATAACACAAAGAAGAAAATCAGAATTCTATCAGATAAATTTAACAAAGAGGTTGAAATAATTGAAAAGAACCAAGCAGAAATTCTAGAGTTGAAAAATGCAATTAACATACTAAAAAATACATCAGAGTTTGTTAATAGCAGAACTGATCAAGCAGCAGAAATAATTAATGAACACAGGCCATTTGAAAACACACAGTCAGAGGAAAGAAAAAGAATAAAAAAGAATGAAGCACACCTATGAGATCTAGAAAAGTAGCCCCAAAAGGACAAATCTAAAACTTTTTAACCTTAAAGAGGAGATAAAGAAAGAGACGGGTAGAAAGTTTAGTAAAAGGAATAATAACAGAAAACATCCCAAACCTAGAGAAAGATACCAATATCCAAATACAAGAAGGTTATAGAATACCAAGCAGATTTAACCGAAAGAAGCCTACCTCAAGGCATTTAATAATCAAACTCTCAAACATCAAGGATAAACAAAGGATCCTAAAAGCAGCGAGAGAAAGCAGCGAGAGAAAAGAAACAAATGACATACATCTGGCAACATAGTCCTTCCCACTCTTCCCTCCACTTTTGAGGCAGAGTAGCCTCATCCCATGGCCATCATCCCACAGAGCTATGGAGAGTATTGCCAGGCCACCATTGGAGCACCCAGATATATATATGTGTGTATATATAGACAAAAACTATAAGAAGAGACAAAGAAGCTCACTATATAATGATAAAGGGATCAATTCAGCACGTATATTAACAATTTTAAATATACGTGCACCCAGCACTGGAGAGTTCAGATATATAAAGCAAATATGATTAGAGCTAAAGACAGAGATACAACCTACAAGGACTGAACCATGAGCCATTCTAAACTCATCCTGTGATGCCAGTATTACCCTGCTACCAAAACCAGACAAAGACACATCAAAAAAAGAAAAAGTATAGGCCAATATCACTGATGAATATTTACACAAAAACATTCAACAAAACACTAGCAAATTGACTTCAACAACACATTAAAAAGATTGTTCATTATGACAAAGTGGGATTTATCCCCAGGATGCAAGGATGGTTTAACACATGCAAATCAATTGATCTGATACATCGTATCAGTGGACTAAAGGACAAAAACCATATGATCATTTCAATTGATACTGAAAAAGTAACCGATAAAATTCAACACCCGTTCATGATAAAAACCCTCAAAAAACTAGGTATAGAAGGAACATAACTCAACATAATAAAGCCATACATAAAAGACCAATAGCTAGTATCATACTGAACGGGAAAAAAACTGAAAGCCTTTTCTCTAAGATCAGGAACACAACAAGGATGCCCACTTTCATCACTGTTATTCAAAATAGTACTGGAAGTTATAGTTAGAGCAACCAGAAGACAAGAGAATGCAATAAAGAGCATCCAAATTGGAAAGGAAGAAGTCAAATTATCCTTGTTTGCAGATGATACAATCTTATATTTGGAAAGAAGACTCACCAAAAAACTATTAGAACTGATCAACACATTTAGTAAAGTTGCAGGATACAAAATCAAGATACAAAAATCAGTAGCACTTAAATATCCCAACTGTGAATAATCTGAAAAAGAAATCAAGAAAGTAATCCCATTTACAATAGCTACAGATAAAATAAAACACCTAGGAATTAACTAAAGAAGGGAAAGATCTCTACAACGAAAACTATAAAACATTGATCAAGAAATTGAAGAAGACATGAAAAAATAAAAGATATTCCATTTTCAAGGATTGGAGCAATCAATATTGCTTAAATGTCCATACTACCCAATGCAATCTACAGATTTAATGCAATCTCTATCAAAATAACAATACCAAAATACCATTCTTCACAGAAATAGAAGAAACAATTCTAAAATGTATATGGAACCACAAAAGACCCTGAATAGCCAAGGCTATCCTAAACAAAAGGAACAAAACTGGAGGAATCACATTACTTGCCTTTAAATACACTACAGAGTTATAGTAACCAAAACAGTATAGTACTGGCATAAAAATAGACACACAGATCAGTGGAAGAGAGAACCCAGAGATAAATAGATACATCTACAGTGATCTCATTTTTGACAAACATGCCAAGAGCATACACTGGATAAAACGTCTCTTCAATAAATGATTCAGGGAAAATTGGATATCTACATGCAGAAGAATGAAACTAGACCCCTATCTCTAAACATATACAAAAATTAAATCAAGAAGGATTACAGACTTAAATCTAAGACCTAAAACTATGAAACTACCAAAAGAAAACATTGGGGAAACTCTCCAGGACATTGGATTGGGCAAAGATTTATTGAGTAATACCCCACAAGCACAGGCAACCAAAGCAAAAAGGGACAAATAGGATCACATCAAATTAAAAGGCTTCTGCACAGCAAAGGAAACAATCAACAAAGTGAATAGAAAACCCACAGAATGAGATAAAGTATTTCAAACTACCCATTTCACAAGGGATTAATAACCAGATTATATAAGGCACTCAAACAACTTTACAGGGGAAAAAAACTCTAATAATTTGATTAAAAATGGGCAAAAGATCTGAACAGACATTTCTCAAAAGAAGACATAAAAATGGCAAGCAGGTATATGAAAAGGTGCTCAACATTATTGATCATCAGAGAAATGAAAATCAAAACTACAATGAGATATCATCTCACCTCTGCTAAAATGGCTTTTCTCCAAAAGTCAGGCAATAGCAAATGCTGGCGAGGATGTTGAGAAAAAGGAACCCTCGTACATTGTAGATGGGAATATAAATTAGTACAAGCACAATGGAAAAGAGTTTGAAGGTTTCTCAAAAAACTAAAAATAGTGCTACTATATGATCCAGCAATCCCACTCCTAGGTATATACCCAAAAGAAAGGAAATCAGTATATCAAAGTGATATCTGCACTCTGGTGTTCGTTGCAGATCTATTCACAATAGTCAAGGTTTGGAGGCAACCTATGTTCATCAACAGATGAACGGATAAAGAAAACGTGTTACATATACACAATGGAGTACTATTCAGCCATAAAAAGAACAAGATCCTGTCATTTGCAACAACATGGATGGAACTGGAGGCCATTATGTTAAGTGAAATAATCCAGGCACAGAAAGTCATACTTCACATGTTCTCACTTACTTATGGGAGCTAAAAATTAAAACAATTGAACTCATGGAGATAGAGAGTAGAAGGATGGTTCCCAGAGCCTGGGAAGGGTAGTCGAGGAGAGAGGTGGAGGAGTAAGGAGTGGGGATGGTTAATGGGTACAAAAAGAATAGCTAGAAAGAGTGATTAAGATCTAGCACAACAGGGTAAAAAAATAATTTCATTGCACATTTGAAAATAACTAAAAGAGTAACACTGAATTGTTTTTAACACAAAGGATAAATGTTTGAAGTGATGGGCACCCCATTTACCCTGCTGTGATTATTATGCATTGCATGCCTGTATCAGAATAGCTCATGGACACCATAAATATACACACCTACTATGTCTGCACAAAAATTAAAAATTAAAATTAAAAAAAAGTAAATGGATGAAAGCCAAATAAGTACATGGACATATTTTAGAATGTGAGAAATAAATAAATTTCACTGGCTTTTTTTCCATTTGCAGGAACAAAATCAGCTATATGTAAATAAAAACAAATTAAATTGTAGCAAATTTTGATTGAGATGAATCATGTATTGAGCCTCTACTAGGTGCTAAACAATGATCTAGCTCTGGAGATGAAGCAGTGAGTAAAACACACAAAAAACAGGCTCTTGTACATCTGGAGTTTATAGTCTAGTGGAAAAGACAGAAAATAAGATAAATAAGAAAAATGTATAGTATGATTTATAGTGTAAACTTCCAAGAAAATATAAGTACCTCCTTGGAAGGGGCGAAATCATGAGAGGTGGATGAGAGTTAAAATGTTGCATAGGGAAGCCAGGGAGGCCTCACCAGGGGGTGCCACTGGAATAAAAAGCTGAAGGAGGAGGTGAGGGAGAAAGCTGTGCAAATGTTTGGGGGATAAGTATTCCATGCAGCGGGGGAATAGCATTTACAAATGCCCTGAGGGAGGATCATGTTTTGTATTGCTGGACTCAGTAAACACCAGAGTAGTTGGAGGTAAATTCAGAGAGGTGGTGTCTTAGTCCACCTGTGCTGCTTGAGACTGGGTAATTTTTAATAAACAAATTTATTGGCTCACAGTTCTAGAGGCTGGGAAGTCCAAGCTTAAGGCCCTGATATCTGGCAAGGACCTTCTTGCTGCACCATCCCAGGAAGGAAGGTAGAAGGGTAAAGAGGCAAAAGAAAGCCAAACTTTCTCTTTCGTAACAGCATTAATCCTAGCCCTGAGGGCAGAGCCCTTGGCCCTATCACCTCCCAAAGTTTCCACCTCCTAACACCATCACATTGCCAAGCAAATTTCAACATAAGTTTTGAAGGAGACAAACATTTAAACCACAGCAGTTGGCAAATGGCCAGGCCATTGTGAAGATATTGGCTTTGACTCAGAGTGAAATGAAAACCCTTGAAGATTCTCAGCAGATGGGCAGGAACTGGCTTGGGTGTGAACAGAGCCACTCTGGCTGATGTGATGAACATCAACTGGGGCAGGAGACATAAGCCAGAGAACAGTTAGGAGGCAATTATAATACCCACGAATGAGGCCCCAGTGCCTTGGACTCCAGGGGAGCCTGAAGTGGTGAGAAGCAGCTGTGCCACACTCCCTAGGCTGTCTTTCCTAATTCTGCTGCTCTTTGGGTACGTGTGAGGGATCCTTTTCAGGCTCTGACTCCAAATGTTGAAGTATCCAGATTCAGTCCTTGGTCTCTTCTCTTTGCTAAAGACACTCCTTGGTGATCTCATCCCACCTTTGTATCTTCAGCTAGACTTTCCAGGGTCACATACACAGCTGCCTGCTCAACCTCACCACTTGGATATCTTAGCCTTAACTCACTCAAGGCCACTTATTCCTGGGAACCCACCGCCACCTGCTCCCGCATCTCAGCCAGTGCACACTTTACTCTTCTGGCTACTTGCTCCTTCTCTCATGACCACCTCTGATCTGTCAGTACATCCTATTGGCACCACCTTAAAAATGTAACCAGAAAATCCATTAGAAACGAAACATTCCCAGAAATCCCATCCCTGTTAGTTCACAGTGAACATTGGTACAAACACCCCCTAAATAAACTTTCTATAGATAATCGTTGACACAAATGGGCTCAGGAGACACATACAGGAGCCTTGACTTCTCAGTAAGATTCGTGCCTTTGGTTATTCTCTTTATGCTGGGGGCAGGGTATTCCATTCCTGAGCAGTTATTTTTTTCCCTTTTTAAAAAAATGTTCTTGCTTCTAGAGGTGAGAACCTGAATGATTGTATTTCTTTTTCACTCCTCACAATGTCAACCCCGGACACACACTGGTAGATATAGGATGACCATACTTGCACTCATAATTCTCTGCCTCACTTCTCCAAATCCCTGATTGAACTAAATCATGACTGGATAGCTGTGAACTCTGGCATCCAGGAGGATGACTTGTCCTTGGGAGCTGCCACTGATTCCAGCAGGAACAACAGATTCCTTTAACTTTAAGGGAGGTGTGAAGAGTGTAGCCAAGATGTGAAAGCCAAAGGTAATCACCATTTAACGCAGTTTAAGCCTCTTTATCTCCTGAGCCAGTGGCTTCAGAGAGAAACTTCCAGAGAAGACAACAAAATTATGAAGAGGAAAATCCTTATGTCTTTGTCAAAAAGTTTTAGAAAGAGAAGGTAAGTGTATATGGGATAGACATATACGTATATATTATAGCATATCTAGTAATGACTGTCAGCCTTCTCTAGCCTGCATGATGACTCTGTAATAGGGAGCGACTGAGTGGTGCCTTCCCTTGATTGTTAGAAGTGGTGCCGTCATCTCTGCTGTAGCTGGATTTGGTTCCTACTTGGCTGGTCAGTCTTCAGATGTTCAAGGCAGGACGATTTCACACCAGACCCTGTGGAGGGTGCTGGATATACAGCATTCAAGAAGGTTGGCAGGGTCTCTGCTGTTCCCAAGCTTCCATCTGGCCCATGATTTCTGAGCCATGGCACCATTATTTGGGGCCACATCATTCTTTGTTGTGGGGATGTCCTGTGCATTGTCGGAGGTTTTGCAGCATCCCTGACCTCTACCCACTAGATGCCAGTAGCACACCTCGGTCGTGACAATAGAAAAAATGTCTGTGGACATTGCCAAATGTCCCCTGGGCGGAGGCGGGGGTAGGGGTGGGGGTGGGGGACAAAATTGCACTGGTTAAGAATTGCTGGTTTAGTCCAGTGGAATCAGAGTCCTCTTTTTTGTAATTCTCATGGTGATTCTAATGGAGACCAGAACAGGCATCACTGCTCCCATCCGCTGAATAAGTGTATACATTTTCTAGTTGGGGTCTTCCGGTAGGGGTAGAGGGTATTGTTTGCCTTTGGCTTTCTTTCTGCTCTAGGGATTTCTTTCCATGGTGCAGTGGTCGATAAATGTGAGGTCAAGCGCAAGGAAAAGAGAGCATTCTGCAGCCCCTCCTTCCGGACTGTTCTCTGCTGGCTCATTTGCTCAAACTTGAACATTGTTTGTTTTTAAGGTTCCACCATCTCTCTGAGTTCTTTTCTTGCAGGCATTCATCCTTGCCAAATCAAATGGTCAAAGTTCACATTCATGCCACAGGACTTGTCAGAGCTCCAAACAGGCACTTTCTCAAAGTTTTTTGCCTAAGGAACCATCTCATGTATCACCTCTTACTGATCTATTTCACAGGTTTGAGAACCCTGAAGTCACTTCTGCTAAGAACAAAGTAAATGCCCACCAAATAATAGATGCTATATTATTATGGTCATCATAATTATCAGTACGTAGCAAGAATAAAAGCATATAAATAAGAATATTTGGGTCATGAACTCTTAGAGACATCATTCCATTTTAGAGAAGTCATTTGGCACTGAGGATCCTCTGTGTGCCTTTGGGGCCAGGGAAATCAAACATATTCCTTCAAATATCAAGGAAATACAGGCTTTGTAAAATAATAGTTCATATTAGCCTCACAAAGAGTTTGCCTAGTTGCTTATTCCAGGGGACACATTTGCAGGGTGACAAGTGGCACCCTCCCCAGTCTCTGACGATTAATATTTCTGCTTGGATGTTTTCTTAGAAGTACCCCAGGATTCTATTGCTAGCCTTGAGGACCTAAATGAGAGAGAATTGCTATTTCTAAAAGTCATGGAGGGAGGCTGAAGTGGGAAAATCACTTGATCCCAGGATGCAAAGGTTGCAGTAAGCCAAGATCACACCACTGCACTCCACACTCCAGCCTGAGTGACAGAGCCAGACCCAATCTCAAAAAAAGAAAAAGAAAAAAAAAAAAAAAAGTCATGAAAACTTTTACCTGCAAACTCCCCAGCTGGGAGAAATGATGTTTTTTAAGGTCGTTGGAAAGCCCTTTAAACTCATTTTAATGGTATCAGGAGAATTAGAGCTTTGCTGTTAAGGATTTGATGATCAAAGGCAGGCAGCCTTGACTGGCATTTATCTTTTGCTGTGCAGCTGCTTCAAGCTTTTTGATGTCCTCTTGTCACCAAATGGGCAGGATGGAAGAAAAGCACATTTCTTGTGGTGAGGACCTCCCCACACACATGCCAGCAGTACAAGGGTGGGCTTGGTTAGTTCATTAATGCAATGATGCTGATTTTCCTATTTGCTTTAGTGTTTGAAAGATGCAAGAGCTCATAGGGCCGTTAAAATGGCACGTGATCTTATGTCAAGGGGAATGGCAATGGCTTGGGACCCTGGGACTCTCTTGCCATCACTGCCATTTCAGCAGACAAATTGATTTCCAATATTCTCCTGGCCAGACTATTTCAAGATTCCCAATAAATAAATAATGAAGGAATCTGGGATGGGGGTAGAAAGAGTCACCTACCCAGTGATTGAAGGAAACAATTGAAAAGCTTGTTTAAATATAAATCAACATTATGTACTAATAAGTGCTGATATTTGGTTGATACTTTTATCATTTTTATAATCTACAGCCTTATACATGTTACCACATAGGATTGTCATAACGCTCCTGGAAAAACATAGATATTATCGAAGGTAGTTTATATTAACCCCATTTAAACCCAGAGGTTAAGTAGCTTCTTTACAATCTTAACACTCTTCACCACTAAGTGATATTGTCATTGTTTCCCTCCACTAAAGAAGGGAGCTAGCTCCCACTGTTTCTCAGTCTTTACTATTTGCTGGGCTGGTATTAGTGCTTTACATATATTGTCTTGTCAAACGCAATAAGAACTCTGCAAGGTGGGTAGTAAGTGTTCCTGTCTTGTAGATATGGGAACAGTAGTGGATAAGTTAGACTGATATGCCCAAGGTCACCCAGCTAGTGAGTGACAGACAGGGAAATGACCCAGCTCTGCAGACTCAGGAGCTTCTGTTCAGTCCAGTCTACTTTGCACTGCTGTGATGGCTAAGTCCTAGACAGTGATGTCTTTGAAGGCAAAGACTGCCTAACTCTCTCTGCTTCCTCAGTGCCTAGCACAGGCTCTGGTACAGAATAGGCCCTATTGGGGCTGAAGGATGGAAGAAGGGAGAGAGGGAGAGAATAAGGGAGAAAAGAAGGAAGGAGAGGAGAGAGAATGAGATGGAGGCCCAACGAGAAGAAAAAAGAGGGAGTAAAAGAAAAGGAAGAAAAGAGGCAGGGAGAGAAGAGTAAGGGAAGGCAGGTGGTCTGCTTTAGCTGTTTCTACTTATCGCCTCAGATGAAACAAGAAAGAAGTCTGTGTTGATGTTGTCACCATTTATTGTTATTTTACTAATGTACTACCTATAACATTGTGTTCTCCACCTCCACCACTTTTTCTTAAGTGCTTGGAATAGTCAGGTCCTGGTAGGAAGAGATGGATTTAGGGTCTGCTTAAAAAGGCATAGGTGCATTCTGGCCTTGGCTGGGGCTCTTACCACCTCCAGGGCAGAAGGTAGACGTGAAGCAGTGGCTCCTGGAATCACGGAGGGTGCTGTGGCTGTGGATAGTGGGAGCTGCAGCCCCAGTGGAGGAACATAGCTACTGACTAGCTGTTGCAAAAGGCAGCCAGGGGACTAATTTACTTACCCAAACACCTCCTCTCTGATTTTGAATCCCCTATTGGTGCCCTTCAGTGGTCAAACCCAACAGCAAGCTGGAAGACAAGGGTATCCTTGATCCAGAAACGTCAGTCTTCCAGGGAAAGATGCCCCATGGACTTGGAGGGGCAACAAGACTCTGGCTCTGAGTTAGAAGATGGATACGGGGGAAGATATTTAATGTGAACAGCAGGGGGCACAAAACAGGAGTGGCACTGACCAATCAGAGCAGTGCCAGCCATAGTAACCCCATAGTTCTTGTACCTTTGTAAGACTTAGGGCCGGGCAGGGTGGCTCACGCCTGTAATCCCAGCACTTTGGGAGGCCGAGGCGGGTAGATCACGAGGTCAGGCATTTGAGACCAGCCTGACCAACATGGTGAAACCCCCGTCTCTACTAAAAATACAAAAATTAGCTGGGTGTGGTGGTGCACCCCTGTAACCCCAGCTACTCAGGAGGCTGAGCCAGGAGAACTGCTTGAATCCGGGAGGCAAAGGTTGCAGTGAGCCGAGATCGCACCACTGCACTCCAGCCTGGGCAACAGAGCAAGACTCTGTCTCAAAAAAAAAAAAAGCAAAACAAAAAAAAACTTAAGTCTTACACTGGTCTGCACTGAATGTGGGGCCTTAGAAAAGATATCTACAAACAAAAGATATCTATATGTCTCCAGGGGGATTGGCAGGAATGTACACACAGTTTCTCTAGTTCAGCCACACCAGCCATGGCTCAGCTAGGGCAAACCCAAGTCCCTGCCAGCCAAAGACTATGACCCATGGCTTAGACATACAGGTTCCAAAAAATGATGGGGAAATGCCCTTTACCAAAGGCCAATATCTAACTTCTTTTCTAACTTGTGAAAATTCTGGAGCATTGGCAATGCCCACCCGTCCGACTCACTCCCCTAACACGTGAGAATTTTCCAAACTATTTTGACAGATGAAATTGCAGATAATTAGCTTGGCTCTGCCAACTTGAAATTACTGGGGATGATTTCTGTGGCTGTGTACTTGAGTTTCTGGAAGATAATCTAAAATTGAGAAGCAGGCCAGTGTTATCCTCATCTTACCCCTCCATCACGTCGTTACAAGTGTGGAAGAAAACTGTGGGCCGGTCATAAACATCTATGATAAATGCAGGGGAATAAGCCACTCAATTTAAGCCACGCAGCCTGAATCTGTTTTTAGCTGTGAGATTGAAAAAGTCCTGTCACCTAAATGCCTTTTCTCTAACGTCAGCCTTCTTTTTAGACAGATTCCATTTTCTCTGCTCTATGAGTTCTTTTTTTTTTTTTCACTTAGAACAAGATTGGCATCTGAAAAATAAAGTAAGTTCTATAGAAAGTTTATGTCTCCATCTCTATTCCTACCTACTTCTCCTTCAGTGATTTCCATGACATTGGATTTTGAAGGTTTAGTTCTCCCATTTTCCTAGAAGCTACAGTCAATGTATCTTTGTAAGACTCAAGTAGATGGATTGCAGTAATGGCCCCACTTACCCTCTCTGTGGAGCTAGTCTTTAGCATGTGACTTTAGAGTTCCTCCCATAGAGGTGATATGTATTTTCTCTCCCTGTGTGTCTTATTCATCTCAGGCTGCCAGAACAAAATACTACAAACTGAGTGGCTTAAACAATGGGAGTTTCTCACAGTTCTGGAGACTGGAAGTCCAAGATCAGGGCACCAGTATGGTCAAATTCTGAAGTTCCTCTTCCTGCCTTGTAGGCAGCCTCCTCCTCATTGTGTCCTCATATGGTAGAGAGAGAGAGAATTTTGTCTCTTCTCTTTCATGTAAGGACACTATTAGCATCATGGGAGTTTCACCCCCATTTACCCCCATTTCACCCCCTTTTCACCCCACTTCCAAACACAACATTGAGTGTTAGGGATTCAACATGTACGTTTTGAAGGACACAAACAGTTTAGAACATCATGCAACTCACTCTGACCAATAGAATAAGGCAGAAGTGCTGGGCGCGGTGGCTCTCGCCTGTAATCCCAGCACTTTAGGAGGCTGAGGTGGGCGAATCACCTGAGGTCAGGAGTTTGAGACCAGCCTGGGCAACATGGTGAAACCCCATCTCTACTAAAAAATACAAAAAATATTAGCTGGGCTTGGTGGCGAGTGCCTCTAATCCCAGCTACTTGGGAGGCTGAGGCAAAAGAATCACTTGAATCTGGGAGGCAGAGGTTGCGATGAACCGAGATCGCACCATTGCACTCCAGCCTGGGCAACAAGAATGAAGCTCCATCTCTATTTATTTAGATAAATAAATAAATAAATAAGGCAGAAGCAAGGATGTGCCAGTTCTGAGATAAGGCTTCAAGAGTCCTTGCCTGATTGCTCCTATGTTGCAGGAAAGGAGGAGGATAAGAGACATACAGAGCCAAACTGCCCCAGTTAAGGTGGCCTAGCCCTTTCCAGAACAAAGTTCCTGGTTGACCCATAGATGTACCTGTGAGTCTAGCCAAGATCAATCAAGCCTAGTCTATATCTGCTCGTTCCCTAGCCTACTAAAATGCATGAGTTATAGTAATATGTAAAACTAATATAGTCATGAGTTAAATGATTCTGGTTTTATGCTGCTGAGTTTTGAGGTAGTTGGTTATGCAACAATAGCTAACTGATAAAGTATGGCTACTGAATAGTCATTATTATTTATACTCTTCCTACAAAGGAAGTTAGATGTAGTGATTAAAAGTCTGGAGTAGATCAGGTCTTCTTGAATTTGAATCCTGGCTCCACCACTTACTATTTGTGATTTTGGGCAAGGCACCTCAATTTCCTTATCTGTACAAATGAATATAACAACAGTATCACATAGGGAAATTGTCAGGATCAAATGGGTTAATGCATATAATGCACCTGAAACAGTTCCTGGTACAGAGCAAGGACTGTAGAAGTGTTTGCTGTTATCCCTTTTAAAGGGCTTGAGACTTGTCGAGAGCAGGCTGCAGGTGAGGTTCGTTGATGCCCAGGTAGCATCAGCTCCACTGCTCAATAACAGGTTCTGAGCTCGGGTCTTCAGCACTAGATGAGCTCACTTTCCCCAGGAGAGACAATGTAATCGAGACTGCTTTAGAATTCTCTGGGATGGCTCTTTTATATCTTCTCTGAGAAACTAGCATTAGCGTGTTAAAGGCATTACGCTTTTCCCCCACATGGAACTGATGGGAGAGAGAACAGCTCTCAACAACCCAGAAGGTTCCAGACCACGTGGTCAAGCATTCTGAAGGGTGCAGACCCTTTTGTGTTTCCTCCTTTTCCTCCCCACATCCAGGCACTCGGTGTTCTCATGCTGTGACTTTCGGATTACTCGGAGGTTTTGTCTTTACGGAAGTGCTGGGGCTGCCACAACTGTCACTGATCCCCTGAATCTCCCCATTCCCCCCTCCACTCAGGGCACTTGCCATCCCTGGACAAAGAGGTTTTGGAGGGGGGGATTTTCTTTGTTTTGAGACAGAGTCTTGCTCTGTCACCCAGGCTAGAGTGCAGTGGCACAATCATGGCTCACTGCAGCCTCGATCTCCTGAGCTCAAGCGATCCTCCCACCTCAGCCTCCGGCCATGCCTGGCTAGTTTTGTTTTTGTTTTTGTTCTTGTATTTTTTAGTGGAGACGAGGTCTCACTATGTTGCGCAGGCTGGTCTCAAACTCCTGAGGTCAAGTGATCCTCCCGCCTCAGCCTTCCAGAGTGCTAGGATTACAAGCATGGGTCACCACACTCAACCCAAGGATGTTTTGATAACAGCTAATTTGTTAATAAATTACTGCTCCTAAATAACCTATTTGCTGCTTACCAACTACATGTCTTAGGTAGTGTTCTATCAAGAAAAAGTGAGTTTAATGATGGAAAGTCTAAATACCTTGATGGTCATTGGTAAAGGTTACTTAAGGGTAAAAAAAGACATCTAGGACTCTCTCAGTAACAGGCAAGCAGCCAGCCACCATCAGGCCCAATCTCAAGCTTTGAGATGGACTCATGAGTCACCCGGGGGTGTCCTGGGTTCAGTCATGTAACCATCTCAGAACTCTCTGTCCTGGGTCACAGCTGGAGACATCCATGTTGCTAAGGGGTGGTGACCTGTGTGCCCCTCTTTTTTACACCTTGGAATCTTCCCATACGCTGTTCTTCTCTGAGATCAAAACCCCTACCTGTGCTCCAAAGCTGTCGTGCTCCACGCTATCTCTCAGGAAGGTTTCCCCAAGGCTCTCCTCGTCAATTACTTCTTCCTCCTCTTCCCTCCCCATACCCTTCTGCTAGTGAGTCTCTCCTGTTTCCAACTGGACCATGAGCTCCTTGAAGATGGCATTTACACCCTGTTCATCTCATCATTTCCCACATGACTTAGCAGAGTGACTTTTGTGTATCAAGCTCTCAGTAAGTAATTGGTGAATTAAAATAAAAAAAGAAGGAATGATTTCAGTCATTTCATCCAGTCAGGGGTTAATGCCCACACTCCTACCCAAGTATGTAACAATCCCCAAGCCCAGTGATCTCGAAGCTCTGGTGACTACTATAAATACTGAACCACTTCTGCTATCCTCCAGGGATACCCGGGACAGGGACAGAATGTAAAGGGAGGTCCATTTGTTCACATGTCTTTCTTTGATGCCAGCTCAGGCAGTATTTGTCGTGAGAGAATCACAAAGGAAGACATCTCAACATCTCTAAGAGCAACGTGAGAACAACCTGGCCAGGAGAAGTGCCATCATCATGAATTTAAAGCTTTATGGCACTTCTTGCATTTTTCAGCTCTCATAAATCATAAAATTGTAGGGCTAGACAGACACTTGGAAATCATCCTGGCCAGTCTGCCCATGAAAATATGCATTCCTTGGGAGGTGCTTTCTCTCACAGCTCATTCATTCTGCAGATGTGTGGTTCAAGGTCACATAACTGGTAGCAGATCTGGGATCAGAACCCAGCACTCTAGCCCCTACCCAGCATCCACTCAGCAGCCCACGCTGAGCTGACCTGGCAAGGAAAGAATGGGTTACTGTCTCCAGGCTATGCCATGGACTGCAACAGGTGCTGTTATTACTTGTCTTTAGAGTAATAAGCCTGTGTAATAAGTATGTAATGTGGACGCTTTATTCAGCCCATTAACCCTCAATAAACATTGTTGCCTAGCTGTACTCTCCCAGGCCCGGCCCCTGCTGCATTGCCCATCACTTGGGAGCTTAAGTAACAGCACTTCCTGTAGAAGAACAACGCCCTGCCAGATGTGACTAGATCACAGGAATTAGAATTGAACACTGGTTAAAAATAAAAGTAGTGTTTTCGTGACATTCCTATCTGCCATGTGTGTGTCTGTGTGAGAGTGTGTGTGTGTGTATGCAAGCGTGTGTTTGAAATGTGATTAACAACAGCAATGATGTTATATAGATATTCATAGGACAAATGTGTGCTGGACATCTACTAAGAGAAAGACCTTGTGCTAGGAATTTTTTTCCAAAAACAAAGAAGCATAAATACTGCAAGCATGGTGTGAACACAATGGTCTGAGGCTGCCAAGGAGAGAACACAATGGGTTTTCAAAGGGGATAAGGAGGGGGCAGAAGAGGAATCAAATAAGCCTTCAAGGAAGTGATGACATTTGAGTGATAATTTTAATTCCCAGACACCTGAGAATTTATAAAATCAGAAATGGTGAGAATATTCCAAGTAGAAAAGATAGCTTGAACCCAGAAGATGTTAAGGTCGAGTTTTAGCAAAGCTTGAAAAATAGCAGATAATAACTGTTCTTATACATATAATTTAGGAGAAGCACGAAAGAGAGAAGACTAGTTTTAGGAAACTGCTGATAGAAGGATTATATCATTCCAGGTAAATCTCATGTGATGAACACAGACGGAACAATTCTAAATAAGAACAAACTAATCCAACAGGATATTAAAATAACTACATTGTCTCTAATGAGCCTTACCTAAGGAATGCAAGGATAGTATGAAGTTTTAAAATCTATCAGTATAGGTCTAGCGCAGTGGCCCATGCCTGTAATCTCAGCACTTTGGGAAGCCAAGGCAGGTGGATCACTTGAGCCCAGGAGTTCAAGACCAGCCTGGGCAATATGGTGAAACCCCATCTCTACCAAAAATACAAAAATTAGCCAGTCTCACAATGTGGTCTCAAAATAAATAAATAAACAAAAAAATGAAAATTTAAAAATAAATCTATCAATATAATTCATTTATTATAGGAAAAATAATATGATTAGTTCAGTAGGTACAGAATCAATAATTAGTAAGCTTCCACACTTATTTATAATTTAAAAAATAAAACCAACAACCTCTTATCAAACTAGAAATGGGAAAAAAAATGCTGCTGGAATCTAAAAACAAACGTCATATTGAGAGTGAAATAGGAAAGTCTTTCTAGTAAGGTTCAAAAAGAGGTAAGAATGCCCGCTATCACATCTGTTATCCAATATTACATTTGAATTTTTTTTGTTAATATAATACAAGAAACAGAAATAGGCATAAGAATCAAAAAGGCAAACAACAATTTTAGTATTTTCAAAAGTCATGACAGTCTATGTAAAAGAACCAAAAAAAAAAAAAACCAAGGAGAACAACATATAAATTTTTAGAACTAAAAAAAAGCATTCAAAAAGTCCAATGACTTTTAGTTCTAAAAATTTTAAACACAAAATTCACATTCTAAATACAAAACCCACATTTTAAAAAATTTATAAGTATCTATAGGCCAAAAAAAAAAAAAAATCTTAGACGTTATAGGAAAAAAGCCTGTTCCTAGTAGCAACAAATTTATGAAAGAATATTAATAATTGCTAACACTCATTGAGTTCTTCCCAGTGTTCCAAGCATTCTACCTTGTTTCATTCTCATGGCAAGTTTATGATCTAAGCTATCGAAAAATAAACTTAACAAAAGCCTTGCAAGAACTTTACGGACAAAATTATCAAGTGTTATTAAAGGGCACAAAGGACTCAAGCAAATGGAAATATATATCATATTGTTTATTGGGAAAACTGAACATCTAAATGTCATAAATATAAAATATCCCCAAATTAATTTATAAATTTCAATATGTTATAATCAAAGTCCTGACAAAATATTTTTAAATGAAACTAGACAAACTGACTCTGAAAATCACACAGAAGACTAAACTTCGAAGAGTTGCTGAATAAGTTGTGAAAAAGACCAAAAGAGAAAAACTTACTCTATCAGTTACCAACACAAATCCTATCATCATGAAAACTATGATATTGGTGCAGAAATAGGTTAATAGATCAATGAAGGAGAATAAAAATCTCACAGACCCAAATAGATATAGAAACTTTTTTTTTTTTTTTTTTTTTTTTTGAGCCAGACTGTCACTCTGTTTCCCAGGCTGGAGTGCAGTGGCACAATCTTGGCTCGTTGCAACCTCTGCCTCCTGGGTTGAAGTGATTCTCGTGCCTCAGACTCCCAAGTAACTGAAATTACAGGTGCATGCCACCACACCTGGCTAATTTTTGTATTTCTAGTAGAGATGAAGTTTCGCCGTGTTGGCCAGGCTGGTCTTGAACTCCTGGCCTCAAGTGATCCAACCACCTTGGCCTCCCAAAGTGCTGGGATTACAGGCATGAACCACCACACCCAGCCTGCATGTAGAAACTTAATCCATGATAGAGGTGACATTGCAAATAAATAGAAAAAATATAAACCATCAAATACCTTTATAAATGGTGCTGGGAGAATTAGCTTTGTATATAAGAAAAAAGTGAAACTACATCCTTACTTCACACCATACTCAAAAATAAAACAGATGGATCAAAACCTCAAAACCTAGATGCAGAAAGAAAACTTTAAATCTGTTAGAAGAAAATGTCTTTGAAGCTTCAGGCTCAGGCAAGAGTTACTAGTAAAGATCCCTCTACTCCCCACACCAAAAAAAAAAAATCAGCAAATGAAACATTAATATTTGGTTCATTTCAATTATATAAGCCTTTTGTGAACAAAATTGAAAGACAAACCACAGACTCGTAGATATTTGCAACATATAACTGAATTAGTATCTAGAATATATAAAGAATTTTCAACATTGATAAGAAAAGGACAAAGAACCAACATCAAAAGAACCACACAAACAAAATCAAAATAGAGAAATGACAGAAAAGAAATATGAAATGGCCAGTCTAGTACACATGGGAGGAGAGCTCCAATCTCACTCACAGTCTGGATCTGCAACTAGTAATAATGAGATACCATTTCACAGCATCTGTGGAGGAAAGTTTACAATCTGACAATATCAAGTGTTAGTGAAAGATGCATATGCTGCTGCTGGAAAAGTACTGAAGTGGCATCATTTGCCTGGGGTAATACCCAACATTCATTGCCTCATACCAAGGAAATCAAGGACGTAGACACACCAGAGTGAGGTTAAGAGTGGAAGTTTAATAGGCAAAAGAAAAAGAAGAGCTCTCTGCACAGAGGGAGGTCCTGGAGAAAATGGGTTGCCCCTTCTGCAGTGAAATGCAGAAGGTTTTATAGATGAACTTGAGGGGGTAGTGTCTGATTGACATAGGGCACAAAAGATTGATAGGACCAGGTGTGCCACTTGCATAGCATGCAAAGAACTGGTTATGACTAGGTGTGCCGTTTGCATAGCACGGGAAGAGGCTGGTCACCCCACCCTAATCCTTTATTACACACATGGATTATCTACCTAGTTGGCGCTGTATTGCCTGCTTTTTTTTACTGTACCTGTGGTGACAAAGAAAAGGGAAGATGGAGCCTCCATGTTGAACATGCCTGAACCTCAGGTAGCCCTTTCCTGTTGGCATGGCTGCCAGCATTCACTCATGTGAGCTTCCAGCTTGCTTATCTATGTCTGCAGCTCGATTTTTCAGGCTGCTCTTTGTTAGAAAAGAAACGATTTGAGGGCTGTTTTTTGTTAAGAGGGAAATTCCACAGAGGACTCTGTTGCCCTTACTATCTGCCTAAATAATTTCTTTCTGTCTCCCGTATCAGTATGCTGGAACAACAAGCTACCTGGCAGTGTCTAGTTCAACAACAACAACAAAAAATGCATGCACTAGAATCCAGCAATTCCATTTCCTGAAACAAGTTCTCCCTCATGTGCCTAAGGAGACATGTATGAAGATGTTCATTGCAGCACTGTTTACTCTGGGAAAGAAAATAAAAACTTAGAAATAATTAAAATGTCTGTAAATAGGAGAAAAGATCAATGGGCCCTATTCATAAGGTGCATCACTTAACCCAGTTAAGAGGGTGAAATACTGAAAATTCTCAAAAATATAATAGTGAATGTTAAGAACAACAGAAACTAATTGTAGAATGAAATGTATATATGCAAACACAAACATGTATTGTCATTGACCTATAGATATTGCAAAAGAATAAGAAAGGTCCACTTAAAGGACACTCAATAAATTCCTTAAGAAGGAATGCTCTCTGACACCTGGCGTTCTGTCACATCATGAGTGTGGAGGAAGAGCTAATGTTCACCGTCCCTGCTGGGAGAGCCCCTCCTGGAATTCTACGCCTTTGTGCATTCTTTGTGTTTTCTACATTGCATTAAGGCAGCTAAGAAACATCTTGCCTTTGTGTGTGGTGGGGGGTGGGAGGATAGCAGTGTGTGTGAATAAACCCACCTCCTGAATACATATACAAAATGCTTTCAACTCAGAACTTTGCATACCACTGCTCAGAGCAGACCAAGGCTATGTGTTGTCATAACAACAAACTCAACAATTTGAAATGCAGATTCTTTCTCTTTTGCTCTGATGGAAACTGGTGAGGAATGCAAGATACTTTGTATTGGGTATGAGCCTGTTTGAGTTCAAATGTGATATTAGACTTGGTTGTATGCCCAGTAGGGAAGAAAATGTGTGATTTATAAAGCACTGAAACCAAGAAATCATATAGATTTTCAGGAAAGCCTGTCCATTCAGATTATAAAGTTTTGACACTTAAGATCCACTTTGAGTCTTGGCAGTCCTATAAGAGTAGTTTTGTGTTGTGTTGGAGAGGAAGCAGGGGAGAGGCAATGGGATAAACACTCTGGTTCTAGAGTCCAAAAAACCTGCTTCAGTGCTTCCTAGCTGTGTGTCATTTGGGCAAGTTACTTACCATATTAATCAGCATCCTCCAGAAAAACAGACCTAATAAAATGTGTGTTTCTGTGTCTGCGTGCGTGTGTGTGTGTGTGTGTTTATACAGAGAGAGAGATTTATTATAAGGAATTGGCACTCACAAGATTATGGAGGCTTACAAGTTCCAAGGATCTTCAGGGTGAGTTGACAAGCTGGAGGCCCCAGAAAGCCCATGGTGTAATTCCAGTTCAAACACCAGCCAGTTCAAGACCCAGGAAGAGCTGATGTTTCAGTGTGAAAGCAGTCAGGCAGGAGGCATTTTCTCTTACTTGGGGGAGGGTCAACCTTTTTGTTCTATCCAGGCCTCCAAGGAATTGGATGAGGCCTGCCCACATTAGGGAGGGCAGTCTGCTATCCTCAGTCTACTGATTTAAATCTCAGACGGTTAATGAGTGCACAAAATGAGAAGAGATGAATGAGACCTACTATTTGATAGCACACAATAGGGTGACTATAGTCAATAACAACTTCATTGTACATTTTGAAATAACGTAAAGAACGTAATTGGATTGTTTGTAACTCAAAGGATAAATGCTTGATGGGATGGATACCCCATTCTCCACAGTGTACTTTTTTCACATTGCATGCCTGTCTCAAAACATCTCGGGTACCCCATAAACATATACACCTACAATGTACTCACAAATTTGCTTTTAATAATTTTAAAAAATAAAAATTACATTTAGGAGACTGTCAGTCAACAAGTGGATAAAGAAACTGTGATATATAGGAATACTTCTCAGCCATAAAAATGAATGAGTTATTGGCATTCGCAGCAACCTGGATGGGATTGGAATGGAAAACCAAACATCCAAAAACCAAATGTTCTCACTCATAAGTGGAAGCTAAGCTATGAGGATGCAAAGGCATAAGAATGACACAGTGGACTTTGGGGACTCGAGGGAAAAGGATGGGAGAGGGGTAAGGGATAAAAGACTACCAGTTGGGTTCAGTGTATACTGCTTGGATGATGGGTGAACCAAAATCTCACAAATCACCACTAAAGACCATACTCACGTAACCAAATACCACCTGTTCCCCCAAAACCTATGGAAATTTAAAAATTAAAATAAATAATTAAATAAGTGTTAATCTCATCCTAAAACACTTTCTCAGAAACAGCCAGAATAATATTTGACCAAATATCTGGATGCCCTGTGACCCAGTCAATTGACACATACAATTAACCATCACACTCACGCTCTCTGCGTCTTGGTTTTCTCAATTATAAAAGACAGCTAATAATAGTAGATAGCTCATAGGCCTGAAGTGAGGAATAAATAAGCTGTTGCACATAAAGTGCAAACAGAAGAGCTAAGACTTAGCAGGCACTCGATAGCTGTGTACCAAATGAATTTCTAGTTTTGCAAGTCATCTATGAGTACCCCCAAAATAGATCGCTTAGTTCACTTGTTTTTATGCTTTATAAAAATGATAGCTTCAGAGACTTGCTTTGTTCACTCAGCATTATACTAGCAACATTGGTATTCAGATGCTACTGAGAATATTCATTCTGTCGATGGACGTTTGGGTCATTCCTCGTTTTTCCATTTTCAACAATGCTCCTGTGAACTCTCTTGTCCACGGCAGTGAGGGCTCACCTCTAGGATTTTCTCTAGGACCTGGGAGGGGAATTGCTGGGTCGTAGGATAGACAAGTATTTAATTTAACAAGATCAAGCTAAACTATGTCCCGAAGTGCTCAGTTCGTTGAATGAGAAAATAGTGATGAGATATTGTTCTGCTGGTCATTAAAAGAAGTCCTTATAAAGACTATCCAACAGGCAAAATAATCTTTTGATGTTAAATTGGGGGAACAAAGGGGATATAAAGTTCAGTGTGATTGTAGCTCCATAGAAAAGAAGGGGGAGGCAAAGCAATATAATATCAGAGTTGCAAGAGAAGGTGTGAACAGGGTATAAAATCAGACGGATCTGAGGTAAGCCTCCACCTGTCCTCAACCTGCCTGTGAGACCTTGAGCCAGTTTCCTGACCTCTCTACACTCGTGTGATGTCATTTTAAAATGAGAATAACCACACCTAACTCAGAGTGTTGTATGAACTGTTACCATGCATATAGTAAGTTCTCAACAAATGATGGACAAAAACACAAACAAAAACCATGTGTTTTTTGTTTTGTTTTGTTTTTTTTTTTTTAAAGACAAAGATGCACTTGAATGATTCCTGAGGCTTATGGTAGGTCTTCAGTTATGAGTGGTTTAGTTTTTCTACTTTTAGAGCTACTGGAAAGTGCTTATGTTGCTTTCAAAATGAGAAAATTAATTTGTTTTTTAGACATTCCGTTATTTGCTACTTTATGCAGCTTCCTTACGCTACTTTTATTTACTCACACACCTCTCAATTCAATTTATCGGATCTGTGGGGAGCTGGGTGAAGTGACTGACTTTAGTTAAAACAGGCAGCAGGTACCTGATTCATCAGGGGGCTGCCCCTCAGGTCAAGTTTTGCACAAGGTGAGAATGATCCCCAGTTAAGACCTATTAAGGTGAGAAATCCCTTGGTTTGGTCATAATTAAAAGTCCTCTCGGCCGGGCGTGGTGGCTCACGCCTGTAATCCCAGAGCTTTGGGAGGCCGAGGCGGGTGGATCACGATGTCAGGAGATCGAGACCATCCTGGCGAACACAGTGAAACGCCATCTCTACTGAAAATTTAAAAAAAATAGCTGGGCGTGGTGGCAGGCGCCTGTAGTCCCAGCTTCTAGGGAGGCTGAGGCAGGAGAATGGCTTTAACCCGGGAGGCGGCGGAGCTTGCGGTGAGCGGAGATTGCCCCGCTGCACTCCAGCCTGGGAGACAGAGCCAGACTCCGTCTCAAAAAAGAAAAGTCCTCTCTGCAAATGCTTACATTTTCCCATTTTTGCTGAGGTCTGGATTTTCTGAATATTCGAGTTTATGCATGAGAAGGAGGAAAGAATTTAGGCCCATGAGCCAAGGGGAATGTATCTTTCAGGTTTTTAGAACATTACAGCCTTATTGCAAGTCTGTTGTGGGCATAGAGGGAGTCTCTCCGGCATCTGCAGCTTTGGTGCATTCCTTCATTCTTCTAGTAAATACTTTCTAGCATTGTAGATCCCATAGATCCAGACGCAGGAAAACCAGATGTATTAGTCAGCTCGGGCTGCTGTAACTGAAGCCGCGGGCTGGATGGTTTAAACAACAGACATTTATTTTCTCACTATTCTCAAGGATGGAAGTCTGAGATCAGGGAGCCGGCCTGGTCAGGTTCTGGTGAGAGCCATCTCCCAGGTTCCATCATCTCACTGTGTCCTCATACAACAGAGAAAGAGAACAAGTCCTCTGGCTCACCTTATAAGGATACTAATCCTGTCAGATCAAGGTCTTACCTGTATGAACTTAATTACTTCCTTAGAGGCCAAATATGATCACGTTGGGAGTTGGAGCATCAACATATGAATTTGGGGGGAGAAAGGACACAATTCAGGCCGTAGCACCAGAGAAGGTCCCTGCGTCATCCATTCTAGAGGGCGTGACAAGCCACGAACAAGTACACAAATAAATAATCTAGGAAAATATGGATCACGATTAATTCCATGAAGGAAATGAAGAGGATGGGATAGAGAATAATGGAGGGGGGGTTGTTTTATGGACATGGGGTCAGGAAGGATCTTGCAGAGGACATTTGAGACCAGAGGATGGACAAGAGCCAACCATGGGGAAACATTCCAGGCAGAGGAAGTTTTTTCAGTGCAGAGCCTTTATTCAAGAAAGACTATGGTGTGTTCTGAGAACTTTTGGAAAGACCAGCATGGCTACTGCATGGTGATTTGGAAGGCAACCCTCTTGTACAGTTACAAATGTTTGACAAATACAGTAGGCATTGTTTTAAATGCATAGATGAGCTCTCCAGAAAAAAAGTTATTCGAGGAACCAGAAACAAAAGAGGAAGTGAAAAGCCATCTTAACAACACAGGGATTAGAATGTTTAATGTCTGGAAAGGTACAGAGATTGATGTCTTAGACTCAAGAGCAATGAATGTATCCACAAGAAGCCAGGACTCTGGGAGGGCTAATGTTAA
Source organism: Theropithecus gelada (assembly GCF_003255815.1). NCBI lineage: Eukaryota > Metazoa > Chordata > Mammalia > Primates > Cercopithecidae > Theropithecus > Theropithecus gelada. The sequence goes on from NW_020257675.1 coordinate 129,584, forward strand.
CCATGCCATGAAAGGGTAGATGGAGGAAAACTGCCTACCTGCCCAGGAAGACAACAAGAGTGCTTGAGTTCCTTGATGTAGATTATGTTAAAACAAAATAATTCTCTGAAAATTCATACCAAGAACTTGATCTCACATAAGCTTAAATTTATACTACCCACACTACCCTAGAAGCCCCAACTTGAAAAGGAACTCAAACACTGGTACCAAACAGTGATATCCATGGGGAATCTATAAGAAGCCAACACAAAACAGCCTGAGAGACATATACCCTCAACCCAGGTCACACAAAATTCCCATAGATAAAGCCCTGCTGAAATGAGCTTTCAATCTCAAATTACAAATGTACAAAGAAAAACTTCACCATGTGCAAGAGTCATAAATTACAGCAAACTGAGGGACTAGACACTCCCTTCAAAAACTCCAAATAAAAGAACTATCTGAAAGATAATATTTTCAGAATAATCATAGTCATAAGCTAGACCATTGAAAAACAGAATATAACAGATACTCTAAGGGGAAAAGTAGGACAGATTTTTAAAATAATAGTCAAATTTCTAGATTAAAAGTCAAATTTCATAATTAAATCAAAATTGATGGCTTGAATAGCAGATTAATCAGATATGAAAAAACAATCAGCTGGGGCCGGGTGCGGTGGCTCAAGCCTGTAATCCCAGCACTTTGGGAGGCCGAGACGGGCGGATCACGAGGTCAGGAGATCGAGACCATCCTGGCTAACACGATGAAACCCCGTCTCTACTAAAAAAGATACAAAAAAAAACTAGCCGGGCGAGGTGGCAGGCGCCTGTAGTCCCAGCTACTCCGGAGGCTGAGGCAGGAGAATGGCGTGAACCCGGGAGGCGGAGCTTGCAGTGAGCCGAGATCCGGCCACTGCACTCCAGCCTGGGCGACAGAGCGAGACTCCGTCTCAAAAAAAAAAAAAAAAAACCAATCAGCTGGAAGATAGATATGAGAAATTACTCAGAATGTACTGCATGGAGTTAAAAGGCAAAAGGCATAAGAGATCAGTTAAATAGAACAGAAGATTAATTGGAAAAGTCCTATTGTTTATTTATTTTGAGACAGAGTCTTGCTCTGTCACCAAGACTGGAGTGCAGTGGTGTGATCTTGGCTCACTGCAACCTCTGACTACCGGGTTCAAACAATCCTCGTGCTTCAGCCTCCAGAGTAGCTGGGACTACAGGTGCGTGCCACGATGCCTGGCTAATTTTTGTATTTTTAGTAGAGACAGAGTTTCACCATATTGGTTAGGCTGGTCTTGAACTGATAGCCTCAAGTGATCCACCCACCTCAGCCTCCGGAAGTGCTGGGACTATAGGTGTGAGCCACCATTCCCGGCCCAATTTACTTTTAATAGGAGTTCCAGAACTACAGAGTAGAGAGGATTGGGAAGAGTTGTTAGGGCTGGGAATTTTCAGAATTTAGATGATGGATATGCATAGTAGGTTGAATCATGGCCACCCAAAGACAGCAAGTTCTAATCCCTAGGACAGTTAAATGTTGCCTGATAGGGAAAAGGACCTTCGCAGGTGTGAAAAAGTTAACGATCTTGAGAAGGAATTCATATCCTGGATTACCCAGTCAGGACCTGAATACAATCAAAAGTGTCCTTATGAGAGGGAAGCACGGGAGATTTCATACAGACACATACAGAGGAAAAGGGCGATGTGAAGGAGAACCCTGGAGAGATTTGAAGATGCTGGCCTTGGAGATGAGAGTGGTGTGGCCAATAACCAAAATATGTCAGTGGTCACCAGAACCCGAAAGAGGCCAGGCATGGATTCTCCTCCAGAGGGAGCATGGCTCTGCCAACACCTTGATATTGACCCCAGGGCACTGATTCTGGACTTCTGGGCTCCAGAATTGGAAGAGAATAAATTTCTGTTGTTTAAGCCGCCAAGTTTGTGGTGATTTGTTTCAGCATCCCTAGGAAACGAACGTGACATATATGGATAGATTGAGAATGAACATCAAGTTACAGGAAGGATAAATAAAAATAAATCTACAACTAGGCACACTCCAGTGAAATGGGAGAATGCCAAATACAGAAAAAAAACCTTGAAAGCAACCAGAAAAAGAACACGGGGTAATGGCCAGAATGACAGTACGTTTTTCAAAACTTTAATGTAGCCCGGAAGACAATGGATAATATCTTTAAATTGCCTACAGAAACAAATTATCATTCAAGAGTGAGGGTAAAATGAAGTCATTTTCAGGCAGGCAAGGCTGAATGTCTTTTTAAGACGGAGCCTTTCTCTGTCACGCAGGCTGGAGTGCAGTGGTGCGATCACAGCTCAGTGTAACCTCTGTCTCCTGAGTTCAAGCAGTTCCCCTGCCTCAACCTCCCAAGTAGCTAGGATTACAGGCATGCGCCACCACACCCAGCTAATTTTTGTATTTTTTAGTAGAGATGGGGATTCACCATGTTGGCCAGGCTGGTCTCAAACTCCTGACCTCAAATGATCTGCCTGCCTGCCTTGGCCTCCCAAAGTGCTGGGATTATAGGTGTGAGCCACCACGCTTGGCTGGCAAGGCTGAATTTACCATTAATAGAAGCTTGCTGAAAGAGCTGCTTCTAAAAGGTATATGCACTTCAGAAAGAAGGACATAAAACCCAGAAAGACAGTGAGGTACAGGAAGAAATATTAAGTAATGAAATGAGAAAAAAAAGTGTGATTCAACAGAAAATCAAGCATCAAATGTGATTTGGGACTATAAAAAAGGTGAAATGTAAATACCAGACAGTAATAACATGTAACATAAGAGAGAAGTCTATGAGTTAAAAAGTTCTGGTCTTTGTATTGTTCAGAAGGAGAGGTACTGATTCATTTTAAATTGTATAAAGTAAAATAGACACAATTAGAGAAATTTGAAATGACAGACTGTCATTCTGGTCATTGCCCCCTGTACTTTTTCTGGTTGCTTTCAAGGCCATTTTTCTGTATTTGGCATTCTCCCATTTCTAGTTGTAGATTTATTTTTATTTATCCTTCCTGTAACTTGATGTTCATTCTCAGGGGGTCATAGGAAAGAGGAGGAAAGAGGACGAAGAAAACGTGACAAACAGCAAGTGCAAATTAAGATTGGCAAAATAAACCTCAAAGCATCAGGGCATAAATCTAAGTATATCAAGTATCATAAACATGTAAACAAATGAATCCCACTGTTTAAAAGACAGAAGCTTTAATGAGTAAACAAGATCTATATGCTCTAGGCTTTTATAAGAATAACCAAAATAAAAGTGCTCAAATATGGAAGAATCAGAAGGAGAAAAAACCCCAAACTTTCACTACTTACAAAGTTTTCTGCATAGAAAACTCAAAGAAATGATATACAAACTGATAAAACTGAGAACTCAGCAGTTTTGTTGAGAACAAGCTCAAGCATACAAAAATCAATTATATGCATTAACTAAAAAAATTAGCACATGTAGTTTTAAAAAGATACTATATGCACTAGCAATAAAAACTTAAAGGTATCTAGGAATAAACTTTGATGGAGAAATGTATGAAACTTTGTTAAAATACATAAAAGAAGCGGAAAAAATCTAGAGAAAGGAAGGGCTGGGTGATAGCTCCTGTTCATTAGTGAAAAGAATCAATGTTATAAAATGAAAATCCTCCCAAACCAATCTATAAAGTTAATATAATTCTTATGAATAGAATTATAATAATAGAATTTTTCATGGAAGTTATATATGCAAAAGCAAAGACACAAAATAATTTTTAAAAAGAAAAATATGGGGATAGGATTTTCTGCCTGGGTATCGAGATAACATGAAAGTGTAGTCAGGCTGGTCGCGGTAGCTCACGCCTGTAATCCCAGCACTTTGGGAGGCCAAGGCAGGCGGATCACGGGGTCAGGAGATGGAGACCATCCTGGCTAACAAGGTGAAACCCCGTCTCTACTAAAAAAAAAAAAAATTAGCTGGGCGAGGTGGCGGGCACCTGTAGTCCCAGCTACTCGGGAGACTGAGGCAGGAGAATGGCGTAAACCCGGGAGGTGGCGCTTGCAGTGAGCCGAGATCAGACCACTGCACTCCAGCCTGGGCAACAGAGCGAGACTCCGTCTCAAAAAAAAAAAAAAGTGTAGTCATTAAGATAGTGTGATATGGACTCATAAACCAATGATGGACTGAAATAGGATGCTCAGATTTATTCCCATATATAGTATATAAATATATTAAATATATAAATATATATAAAAACATATATAAATATATACAAAAGTTATTTGTATTTATATATTATATATAGCATTAAATCAGAGCATTCTATTTCAGTTCACTGATCTATTTGTTTATATATATATTACCTATATGTTAACTTAATCTATGATAGAGGTGACATCATAAATTAGAAAAAAGATGGGCTGACAATAAGTAGTACTGGGATTGCCATTTTTCCATATGGAAAATAATTCAAATTAGATCTTTCCCTCAATACAGAAAGAGGGAAACCTTTACAATACATTTAAGAGAAAATATAGGAGACTGTCTTTATGACCTCTTGGTAGAGAATTGCTTTTGGAAATACAAATGATAAAGAAAATATGGTAATCTGATGACATTAAAATTAAAATCATCTAGAAAACAAAAGCTGCTGCAAACAAAGTAAAATGCAAATCACAGAATGAGAGTAGATACATTTTAAAAATTAGCTTCTGGAATATACAAAAGATATATCCACAATTCAGTGAGAATATGACTCAATAAAATGGAAGGTAAAGGGTATACATTGAAAATTCACAAAAGACAAAATATGAATGGCTTCTAAGCATATAAAAAGTGTTTGACCTCATTAGTAATCAGGGAAATGCAAAGTAAAACAAGGAAATCTTTTCATTCCGATCATGCCTGGCAGGGATCTTCTCCCCAGATGCCTCAGGCAGGAAGCCAAGGTGGAGAAATGTCCAAGGCCCATAACATGCTTTGCACTGGATTGGCAAAAATTAAAAATAATAACATCAAGAGTTGGTGAGGATGCAGAGACACAGGAATTCTTACCCCCTGTCCATGGAAGAGTGTGGTTTGATTTACAGAGGAATTTGGCAATATTTAGTAACACTAGAGATGTTCATGTTCTAGTTTTCAGCATTTCCATTTCTAAGAATATATGCAAAAAAGACTCCCACGAGTTCCCAAAGTAGCTGGTAAAGCCAAAGAGTATTTATTGCAGCACTATTTGTCATAGAAAAAAAAAAAAAACAAAACCTTTTGTGGTGGTGGGGGAGAGGAAAAAGCCTAGAATCCAGTAACCAAAAAATAAATGAGTAACTTGTAGTGTACTCACATAACGTCGTACTATGCAACAGTTAAAATGATTGAACCAGGACCACATGCATCAACATGGATGAAACTGTAGAAACATAATGCTTAGCAAAAAGTAAAAGTTTCAGAATGATTTATTCAGCATGATGTCAATTTAGTAAGTTTGAAAAAATGTAAAACAGTCTTATGTGCACATACTCTGTGTGTGTGTGTGTGTGTGTATGTGTGTGTGTGTGTTATACATATGTAGCAAAAATAGAAAACCATACAGAGGGATAAAAACATCAATCCCTCTGGGAGGGTTGGAGGAGAATAAGATCAGGAAGGAACATAGAGGCCAGGAGCAGTGGCTCACTCCTGTAATCCCAGCATTTTGGGAGGCCGAGGAGGGTGGATCACCCGAGGTCAGGAGTTTGAAGACCAGCCTGACCAATATGGTGAAACCCCATCTCTACTAAAAAATACAGGCCAGGCGCGGTGGCTCAAGCCTGTAATCCCAGTACTTTGGGAGGCCGAGACAGGCGGATCACAAGGTCAGGAGATCGAGACCATCCTGGCTAACACGGTGAAATCCCGTCTTTACTAAAAAAGACACAAAAACTAGCCAGGCAAGGTGGCGGACGCCTGTAGTCCCAGCTACTCGGGAGGCTGAGGCAGGAGAATGGCGTATACCCGAGAGGCGGAGCTTGCAGTGAGCTGAGATCCGGCCACTGCACTCCAGCCTGGGAGACAGAGCGAGACTCTGTCTCAAAAAAAAAAAAAAAAAAAAAAAAAAATTAGCCAGGTATGGTGGTGCATGCCTGTCCCCAACTACTCGGGAGGCTGAGACAAGAGAATTGCTTGAACCCAGGAGGCGGAAGTTGCAGTGAGCCAAGATTTCACCACTGCACTCCAGCCTGGGCGACACAGTGAGACTGTGTCTCAAAATACATACATACATACATACATACATACATAGAAGGAACACAGGGAGAGCTTCAGTTATATCTACAAAAGTTTAATCCTATTAAGCAAGTAAGTAAAGCAATTAGACATGTTGAAGTGTAGCAAGGTCAATGATGGATCTAGTGTTAGCTACATTATTCTCATTATTTTCCTTGTCTGCCTGAAAGATATCATTATAAAATATTTTTTTTAAATTAGTAAAAGTAGGAAAACTAATCCAGAGGCTATTGTATTAATCCAGACAATATGTAGATTAGGGTCACTAGGATTAGGGAAGAGGTTGAAGATGGAGAAGTGGACAGAACCATTATATATTTTGGAGGTAAAACTGAGCATCTTGGGTAAATTTGCTGTCTCAGATATAGCAGGTATGATAAATGGGGCCACTATCCTGTCCCTGTTCTATGGACCTTTTTGGGTGCTCCAGCTGATTTCCGACGAAGGGTGTCTCATGGCTGGGCTGAGGGTTCTTCCCCAGCCCTGGACCCCCACCCACTGAATGTTGTGCTGCCCCCAGGTGGTAGAACAGATGTGCTAAGGATTGCAGCCAACTACCAGTGGCCTTGAAGAATTAGCATGTGAATACCCCAGCTCCCTCGCCTCTGAACTGGGATCATTCTGAGGCTTGTGCTGCTTTGTGCAGTTTCCTATGGGATTCAGCATCCCATGGCAGCAGGTGTAGTAGTAGTAGGTCCTTTTGCCTTCCCTTCTCTTCCCTGACTCCCTTCCCCACTTCCCTGCCAGTATTAGCCCCACTTCCCCCAAAGAACCACTTGTGCTTGTGTCGTTCTCTTGGATCAGCTTCTGGAAAAATGTACACTAAAGAAGCAGGTGTGCTTCCCAAGCATGCCCACCCAGCACCTCCATGATGTCACTTTCAGTCTGGCAAAGGGAGGAGGGAAAAGACAAACTCCAGGGGCTGCGGTCAAGTGAATGGGGAGGTGCCACATGCAGGAGATGGAAAATGCAACTGAGGGACGGAGGCAAAAATGGGCTGCTGAAGAGTTTGCAGAGAAAAGACGCTGCCCTCCTGCATCATGAACTTAAGTTCCGGGAAATTCCGGGGAGCAATGGGCAGCTGCAATATTTTGGCTCTGGAGCTGTACTAGCATTTGCAGCAGTGCCTCATTCGGGGATTCCCTTGACAGAATTAGGAGCTAAGCACCCCCTGATTATGTGTCACCCTATGTCTAACTCCAGGGGAGCGTCATTTATATGCATTCACATTCCAGGCATGTCTACAGAGCAGGACTTGGCACTGATGGATTCTGTTTGGATATAAAATATTATGGAATGTCACTAGAGAGTGACTTCTTGATACAGAACCAAGTAACAGTAGAGTTTCTGCAAAGTGAGGTTTCAGCAGTAAATTAGAAAACATTTGCCTCGATAGTAATATAAAAAATGAATTGCTGGCTGGATGCAGTGGCTCGCGCCTGTAATTCCAGCACTTTGAGAGGCCAAGGCAGGCGGATCACCTGAGGTCAGGTGTTCAAGACGAGCCTGGTCAACATGGTAAAACCCCATCTCTACTAAAACTACAAAAATTAGCCCAGCGTGGTAGTGGGCATCTGTAAGCCCAGCTACTCAGGAGGCTGAGGCAGGAGAATTGCTTGAACCTAGGAGACAGAGGTTGCCGTGAGCCAAGATCGTGCCACTGCACTCCAGCCTGGGTGACAGAGTGAGACTCTGTCTCAAAAGAAAAAAAGAAAAAAAATTGCTTAAAATTTTAATTTTATTATATGTAAGCAAAAAGAAAAAAAAGAACAAAAACAAAAACCCAGCTGGATGATGTGGTGGTGGCTCATGCTTGTAATTCCAGCACTTTGGGAGGCCAAGGCAGGAAGATCATTTGAGATCAGGAATTTAAGACCAGCCTGGGAAACATAACGAAACCCCATTCTGCATATTTTTTATATATATACACATATGTATATGTATATATATGTATACATACACACACACAGACACACACACACACAAGTTAGCCAGTTGTAGTGGCATGTGCCTGAGGTCCCAGCTACTCAGGAGACTGAGGTGGGAGAATAGCTTGAACCTGGGAGGGAGAGGTTGCAGTGACCCAAGATTGCACCACTGCACTCCAGCCTGGGCAACAGAGCCAGACTCTGTCTCAAAATTTAAAAAAAAAAAAAAAGGAAAACACAAAGAAGGAAAAACAATAGTCCTAGGTACTTTCTGCATGTATTATTCCATTGACGAAATGACACTTCACCATTAAGCAGGGCAATTTTTAAAACGCTAAATCCATTGCACCTGGCTACTGAGTTAACCCAATTGTTATCAATAGCAAAAGCGTTCCAGTGAGGTTCTTGGCATTTCTCTGGCAGCTGATTTGGAAGGAAAGATGCTTAATTTGACTTCACCTTCACAGAAAGGTGAATAAAGAAGTCTGTAAGGAAATCACCTTCAGCTGCTCAGTCTACAATGTATTTGTCCAGTGCCATGGAGTCAATGAAACACATCAGCTCAAATGACCATCACTGACGTGAGACTGGGATATTGGCCCCTCCTGGCTGGCTGGAGTCAGACCAGAGAAACAAGTGGCTACTGTAGGCACAGGCTATGCAAGGAGACCCACGGAAAGAACAGCCTTGGTCTTTAGGGCCATCAGAAAAAGACTGTCATCTGAAATTAAACCACAAGAAACCTATATCAGGCCAGGTGTAGTGGCTCATGCCTGTAATCCGCACTTTGGGAGGCTGAAGCTGGCAGATCCCAAGGTCAGGAGATCGAGACTATCCTGGCTAACACGGTGAAACCCCGTCCCTACTAAAAATACAAAAAATTAGCCGGACATGGTGGCAGGCGCCTGTAGTTCCTGCTACTCGGGAGGCTGAGGCAGGAGAATGGTGTGAACCCGGGAGGCGGAGCTTGCAGTGAGCAGAGATTGCACCACTGCACTCCAGAAAAAAAAGAAACCTACATTGAAAGATTTGCCATCTCTAGACATATCCCTCCCAGGAGATGGTCCATACAGAGTTACCAGTGGAACCAGGGCATATCCTGTGGGTCCAATGGACGCAAGAATTTCTAAGAATAAGAACCATAGAAAGATCTTACTAAAGGTAGTGTTGATGAGACATTAGGAGCTCAAATTCAGGAAGATCTGAGTTCAGATTTTTAACTCCACAAATTCATAACTATATGACCCTGGCAAGTTATTTAACCTCTTTGAGTGTCGATTTCCTCCTCAGTAAAGTCTAAAGCCATGCCGGCCTGCTGTGATGAGTAAAGGAGATAATATGCATAAAGTACTTTGCACTGTGCCTGGCACATAGGAAGCACCTAGGAAACGGTGGTCACTAGTTTTATTATTACTGTCAGCATATAACCAATGGAAATAACATTCTACCTCTATGTTGTAAGTTTTCAAGTGGAAAGTGATTTTGTTCTTGCTGCAAGGAAAAGAATATTGAAAATGAAGAACTGGTCAGAATTTATCAGCATCAAGCAAGGAAAATGACTTTGCCTCTAGATAGCGAGGCTTGATTTTTAGACAATTAATCTGAGTTTTCTAGCCAAAGGGAGGGCATTTTTCAGGAGCTCCAATGCCTGTCTTCTAATTGTATACTCCCAAAGCAAGTTTCTGTCTATGACCTGATCTCCCAAGTAGGGCAGGCCAAAGGACTCTCCCTAACTCAGAAGTCAGACCTTTCTCCTACTGCAAGTCATGAAATGTGCCTCCAGAGAATCCCTCAGAGTCTTGTGAGTTTGGTTATCATGTGTCAGTCGCCAGTACACTTCTGTGTGTGCAAATGAAAATCAGGCTTCTACATCTGCAGAAATGATGGCTGGATGGGGGCTTGTGGGGACCACCTCCACACCCAGAAACTGTCCCCCTGTGAAGTCTGGTCTGTAAACTTCTAGCCTGCCATTCAGATACAGCTGTCAATAATGAGTGTTCAATAAGCACATGGAAAAATACAAGGATGCTATATAGTTTTATTCCCATATAAGCTGTATTGAGCATTTTCAATAGGAAAAAGTTTATCTCTTGGTAGCACCCCATCTTTGTAAAGGAATTTCCTTTGTAAAGGAAATTCGATGTAATAAATACACCTTACTTAGTCTTTGCAGTGACCCTATAAGGACAGTGTTCCCGTTGTCATTTTAAAAGTAAGTAAACTGAGGCCCAGAGAAGTTCAATGACTTTCCCAAAGTCATAAAGCGCGAACGTGAGAAAGGCCAGGTGTGAACCCTATTCTGTCTGAAGTCCATGTTCTTTCCACCCTGCCCGGCCATCCCCCATGTATCTCATTGCCTGAGAAGCCACCATCCCTCCCAGCCCATCCCCTTGTCACAGGACGTGAGGACCCAAAGCCTGTGCTGTGTCCAAGCCACTCTATGAAGCACTCGCCTCTTCCCTGGACTTACCAGAGAGTTAGGCCAGTTCCCTCTGTGTAGGGATTGGTCTTAAACAATATGCCTTAGGTCATAGCTAGAGCTACTACATCAATTAAAAGGATGTAAATAGTGTGTAATCAACTGATATCAATGCTAAATAATTGTTTGCCCTCATTATTCAGGGAAGAGCTCCCAGTGAGTTTTAAAATATTTCTTGGAGTGATTGGCAGAATGGTTCTTGAATAGTAGGGGACTCCTAGCACCCCATTCAGAATTTGGTTATTGACTCGTATTATCCTTTATTCTTCTTTTGGAACGGGTTTTGTTGGGGGTGCTACGCTCTATCCTCCAACAGTAGCTTTGAAGTCTCCATCCAAGAGGGACACAAGGAAAGCCACACTGGGAGAAAACACATCCCTGGATCCCTGATTAGGGCTTGGAATGTACGTTCCCAGAAAGACCCTACTAAGCACAGTTGTTTGTTTTCTTAACGTTACCATATTAGGGCAGTGGCAAGCTGTGATTCTGAGACATTGTGGGTTCAATAAAGCATGTTTCCCAAACCAAAGTCTTAGAAACATAAGCAGATTCTATCAACAAGTTTAGAAAATTCTGGGTTAAATACTGTTGAACGAGTGTCTTTATTCAAAACTTCATAGAACCTGATTTTGAGAGTGGGCATGTGACTGCCCAAAAGGAATCTCCCAAACTCTTTTTACCACAAAATTTATCTCAGAGTTGGCCAAACTCACCTTTCAAAACCCTGACATAGGCCTGAGCCCCCTCCCCTCCCCCGGCCTCTTTGACTTACTGCCCTGGGTCCCGAGTAAACTCTTCCCCTTGTCTGAATAACCAACTACACTGACTGCCCAATGAGCTGGTAAATGCAACAAAGTAACACATATATGCAGCAGTGCATGGGCTAATTTTCCACCACCGATGTCAATATTTTGCAAAGTGAATTTTGTCCACCCCAGTGACTGAGACTTGGAAAGTCTGTCTTGGATATTCCTGATGCACATTGGTGAAGGTTCTGAGAAATTTCAGCGGCAAAGGCGCCTGGTCGGCCAATGTGAACCAAGAAGAAAATAGGCAATCGCTATTTTACCTTTGCTATTTTAAACTTAAATGGAATTCTGTGTTTTGGCTTTGGTTGGTGAGTTTCCTATTTTGGGTTCTGATGAGATGTGATCTGAGTGTGCTTCAGAGCACATCCGTGGGCTTCCGTGTTTACTCAGCTCTCTGCCCTAAAACACTTGCTCAGCAGCGTGACGGCACAGATTAAATCCCTGTAACAAACCCAGTGGGGAAGAGCTTCCCCTTTTCCTTCAAAAGCACAGGCAAACTACGTAAAGTATGAGGCTGCCCTAGAACAAAACGCTACGCAGTGCATAAGACACTTCCAGGGTCAACCTACACCACCCAGCCCTTCTAGATTCCCAGTCTTAAGTGATGTTCACTAATCTATCATCTGTATTTTATTTCTCTTATTGTCTCTGCCCTTGCACTTACTATGGAAGGACACAAAAAGAAAAGTCTTACTGTGTGGCTGGATTTGGTGCAGCTGCCCCCTGAAGGGCTGAAAACAGACAATGCTTTATATTCAAATTCAGTTATATGGTATCTAGGTAACATCCTTGCATCCAGAAGGTATTAAATATAGAAAGCCTCATCCCTGGTAAACCTTCTATTTTGTGGTCCAGGAGGCAGGTGGGTTTCTAAGAGATGGCAGCTCATCTTTCTGGGGGCAACGTGAACATTCTCAGACCATTGTCTGGGTCTCAGGTTCTAATCCTCAAGGCTTTCCTTATGGTTCTAGTAGAAGAATAATTGCCCTACGGAAGCTCGTTTGATTATATTCTTCAGCTCTATTTGACTTCTAGCAAGGAAACTCAGATTGAGGCTTCTTTGCCTAAGAGCTGACTTATAGCAGCCCTTTGTCTATCCACAGCAGTAGTTTATTAACTTTTAAGAACAATGAAAACTTTTGCTCAAATTATCACTTTTATAAACAGATAAAGAGAAAGCTAGTCTCATAGCAACTTGTTGGAAGATCCAAAGGCCCTGCCTACTTAGCACCTGCCCCTCACAATGCACTTCTTTAGAACCCTGGTGTTCCTTGAAACAGAGTTTGAGAAACATTGTCTTGAGGACGAGGCTCTGGACTGAGCGACAGGAAGCTTGGGTTTCATCCTAGCTTGACCACAAACCCCAGGCTGAAACTGGTCAGATTTAAAAGCCTGCAGTCCCTTTATTTCCTTCTTTGTAAAATGGAGGAAAACAGCATGTACTCTATTTTTCCGGGGGTCATCACAAGGTACCAGATATACTAAAATAGCAGCATGGTGATTTTATACTTTTTATTGTGTTTTGACATCTATTAATGTATTTTCTTGTAAAAAATATCCCCGAAATGGCGTAGGGCAAATACTAGTAAGTATGAAACTCTTTGGAGAAGATTCCAATGCTAGCCAGAAACTCAGCTTTTGAAGACCTCAGCTCCCCACACACAGTGCCTGCAATAGCAGTGATAATAACACCAGGTCTAGTGGATGCCATTTATTGAGCACTTACTATGGATCAAGCACTACTGGATCCAAATCCTGTTCCCAACACGTAGTCACTCTGTAACCATACCTAGTGGATTGATCGCTTTAGAATCTAATTCCTCCCTAACTTTCAGCCCATGTGGCTCAGATGGAACTTCCCTTAAAGATCTCGCTCCCAGGCCGGGCGCGGTGGCTCAAGCCTGTAATCCCAGCACTTTGGGAGGCCCAGACGGGCGGATCACGAGGTCAGGAGATCGAGACCATCCTAGCTAACATGGTGAAACCCCGTCTCTACTAAAAATACAAGAAAATTAGCCAATCGAGGTGGCGGGCGCCTGTAGTCCCAGTTACTCGGGAGGCTGAGGCAGGAGAATGGCGTGAACCCGGCGGGGCGGAGCTTGCAGTGAGCTGAGATCGCGCCACTGCACTCCAGCCTGGGGCACAGAGCAAGACTCCGTCTCAAAAAAAAAAAAAAAAAAAAAGATCTCGCTCCCAGGTAGACTAGTGACCCGGGCCTGGACATCAAAGCTCTCTCCTGGGACTTTTGCTGGAACTTTTGGGGAGGATGCAAATTCTCCTCTGAGAAGGCAGTCACTAAAGACAATGGAATTCTAGGACTGTCCACATCAGCTTTGCCTATAAAGAAAAGACTCTGACTGAGAATTAAGCTGAACAGAGGGAATAAAGAACCCAAATACAGATGGGAGAGGCAGAGAGCTGGGCACGTAACTTGAGCCCCTGGTACACGTATGCCTTAAGCCAATCCTGGACACTTCTCTGACCCAATACAGCAAATTCCGCTTGCTTGCGCTAGTTCCAGTTGAGTTTCTAACACAATCCACAGAGTCCCAACTAACATAGTGAACTTGGGCAAGTAGCTTAGCCTCTCTAAGCCTCAGCTTTCTTCTCTAGAAAATGAGAATGAGGATACACACCTCACAGGTTGTCATGAAGATTAAAGGAGAACATGACACAAAGACCACATTCAACAAATCGTAGTCTCATGATCGTTACACTTCACATAAGTTGCTTCATTTAATCCTCTCCATGGCTGAGCTCAGATGAAAATTATCTTCATTTCACAGATGAGACAAACTGTGGCAGGGAGAAATTAGGCCCTTCATCTAAAGTCCACAGCAAGTAACAGGGCCAGGGTATACGCCCAGATCTGATGCCATAGTTCAGGCACTTTTCACCAATGTACACAGCTCCCTAGCAAGCGAGTGCCCTCTCCTACAAGACTAAGCTCACCCACACATGCACAGAGCCACCATGTACAGCTGCACGGGTTGTCCACTGCACAGCCATTCACATGGACAGTGACATAAATGGCACCCCCTAGGGTTGTACAGTGCACAACTTGCCCCACACACCATCGTCCTAAAAGCTACAAATGCCCACAAAAAGGACCTTGTAAGGACAGATACTAGGAAGTGATTCTAGATGTTTACACTGCAAAGAACCCATTTTCTCATCTAACCACGCTTCAACACCTTCTGCCAATTATTCCTGTCTCCTACATCTTTAGCCAAAGCGTCAAGCCATTCCTATAAAAAGCTCCTAAGCTGCAATACCAGAGAAAAGAAGGGCCAGATAGATTCCCAGGTCCTCACTGCTTGCTGAGCCACTGCCAACCTGGTCTCTGGGCTGGCAAATATACTTTGGTTTAACATAAGCTAGTCTAATATCATAGATAAATCATCTTATATTCCTTGGCTTTCTCCAGCAGGGAAGAAAGTTATGCAAAGGCACATAATGAAAAACCATAAGTCACTTTAACAAAACAGAGCTCAAAGATACCTGGCCCGATGAGTTTCTGGGGCTCCCTGAAGTTGCATTGTTCAATGGGATGCAGAGAAGAGGTTAGGGAGGGGAGTGATTCATGGCCTCAGTGTCTTCATCAGAGGCCAACCTGAACCC
This sequence comes from Theropithecus gelada, assembly GCF_003255815.1. Lineage (NCBI taxonomy): Eukaryota > Metazoa > Chordata > Mammalia > Primates > Cercopithecidae > Theropithecus > Theropithecus gelada. The sequence continues at coordinate 144,653 of NW_020257675.1, forward strand.
AGCTGGGCAAGGGCTGGCCAAGGCAGGCCCGTGTTCTCATATTGCATTTGCAATGCCTGACTTAGGGTTAGGTCATGGGAGACAGAGCCTGCCTCTACATCTTACCAAGCCTCAGGAAGCTCCTGCCATAGCCGGGGGCATCTGGAACACTGGTTGGTCTTCCCATCTCCTGAGTAAAGGCTCCAGCTGCAGCGTCCTCTTGCCACCCCAGAAGCCAGCTTACCAAGAAGAAAGTTCATTGTGAGTTCAAGAGTCACCATGAAATCTCATCCTGCAGAGTCCCAGGAAAACCACTGCCATGCCCTCACATGTCCCATCAATAGTGCAGTAAGATAAGACTGTGACATCTACTCAGCCCTGGCAACTGGGTACACATGGGCTCTTGAATCAGACAAACTTGAACTTGAATCCCAGTCTCACCTCCACTAATTCATTCATCCGTTGATACATTCCACCAAGTGTCCATGAATGTATGAATGCTGCTCTGAGACTGCGGTCAGCTGGGGTCTCAGTGTTCTGCCCTGAGCCGATTGCTCCACCTGCATTATCCCACTTGGTGCCCCCAGTGGCCCTGGTGAGGGAGGCATTATTTGTCCCATTTTATAAGTAAGGAGACTGAGACTCAGATGTTGCAGGATTTATCCCTGGTCACCTGGCTAGTGGAGGTGGAAATGAGATTCAAGTCCAAGTTTATCTGATTCAAGAGCCCAGGCACACTCAACAAACTCATCACCATCTCCCCTGCCCATCCCCCAACTTTCTAGAACATTCTGTTATCTGGATTTGGCAGGAGGACTGCAATTGCACTGTAAATTTGACAGTCTCCGTTCTGAACACAGTGATGACCTGGCTTACTCAGAATAAAGGCCTCACAGGGTTGCCTGGGCCCCCTGGCCTCCTCTCCTTTCCTTTCACCCCGCCTGAATCGGCTCAGCCTCATTGGCCTTTCAGCTCTTCCTCAGACACACCAAGCACCTTCCCATTTCATGGTTTTTGCATCTTCTGTTATCTCTTTCTTGAATGTTCTCCCCCTCGACATGCACCTGGCTCCCATGCTGACCTCCTTCAGAGCTCAGCTCAAATGTCACCTCCTCAGAAAGGCCTGCCCTGACCACTCCCCCTACATTCGCTCTGAGACCCTTACCCTCCTTGCATTCCTGCCTCACATGTATCACCACAGGACTTACCTATATGTTTATTGTCTTCTCCGCTCAGCCCCGCTAGATTGTACGCTTCATGAGGGCAGGGACTTTCTCTGGTTAATTCACAGCCATATGCCCAGACTCTAGAACTCTGCCTGGTACATGGAAGTGCTCATCCAGTGTCCATGAATGAAAGAATGCTGCTCTGAGACCCCAGCTGGCCCAACTGTGGTTGCCCTACTCCATGTAACATCAGTGATACTTTGGTACCCAAAAGCCACCTTGTGGCCACACTGAGGTGATACCTTCTGATACCCAACCTGAGACTGAGTCATCTGTGCTCAAGCCTGCAGGGCCCAGGAGGTCAGGAGGGAGACAAGGGAACTAGAAAGCCAAATATCTAACCCCTCCCACTCCATCCAGTGCCTCCCAAGCTAAGAAGGTCAGAGTTATGTCAGGAACAGGGAGTCAGCCCCTTGCCTTTTAGAATACCTGGACTGCTTCTGATCACACCAACCCTGACTTCAGGGACTGCTGCTCTGAGCCCTCCTGTCCCTTTGTTTCCTTTAACTTTTCCCTTTCACATCCTTGGATTCTTCTGTCACTCACCCAGCAGTTGTGAACAAGGTACCTGCTGTGCACCAGGCACAGAGCTAGGTACTGGAGATGCATGGTGAGCAAACAGACTTGTTGCTTCCTGTTACGGAGAAGACTGGCATTAACCCAATAGCTCACAAGACCTGTAAAATCGTTAACTTTCCAGAGGACTGAGAAGGGAAGCCCCAAGGCAGAACTGACCCAGTTTTCTAATCCACGGATCAGGAAATGCTTTCCTAAGGAAGGGACATTCAGGGTAGGACCTCAAATGTGTGTCGGTGTCCTCGAGGCTGGGGTTCATGGTGTCAGTACACCCTTCACCTCTGGCTCCCCCATTTATTGTTATATGACCACAAGCAAGTGACTTAAGCTCTCCTGGCCTCAGTTTTCTCATCTGTAATCTGGGGATAATAATATTCCTTGCCTTCTTATGTTATAACAGTGTTTAAATGAGTTAATGTACATGAAACTTTCAGAACATTGCCTAATATGGAGTAGGCATTATTGTAATTGTTTTTTGTAGAAGTTATCCTACCTCACCTATAATTTAAACACACACACACAGTATACATGTAGACATGTATACTAAATTAAAGGTACATATGTGTACACATATGTGTACACATGTATACTGTGTGTGTATATATATGGTGTATATGTGCACATGTGTTAGTATAAATACAAAGTATAATCCATATAGAATATATGGTCACTATGAAGTGAGATTTAGAATTTAAGGAGAATGTGGTTGGGTGTGAGTTTGCTGCCCACCAAGCAAGTCCATGCTTACCACAAAGCAAAATTATACAAGTTCTTTAGTCCCCTGATTGTACTTAGTTTCTAGGTTCTCATTAATATAAATTATTACTGAAATTTATAATGGACTACCTGTAAATGAACTCCAGACTATGTTCTTCTTAATGCTTTCCATGGCAATGACTATAGCTGAAGAGTTCCAGTATGGATTTCTTTCAAGCTGACGGTTGGCAACAGCTCTACTCAATGGTTCTATCAATGTTTGGCCAGATTCCTTGAGCTGGAATCCATCAAATCTGAATGAGGGCCCTGGCAAGGTTATAGTCACATTCTATGTAAGTCTCACATTCTGATTTATGTCAAGTTCCTCAATGCTGTACATGGTAGCTCATCTTAATTAAAGACTGTCAGGAAGAATAAACTCATTTGGCGAGACAAAGTTAGCACATTCTCTGCTCTTAATTTCTACACATTCCACGACTCTTTCAGGTGCTAGCTCAGGAGTTTGGGTTACTAAATGAACTCAGAGAGGCCCATGCTTTCAATCAAGGGAGTACATATGGTGATCTGGATGATTATAGGCATTCTGTAGGACATACCTTCACATTCAAATGTACTTTTTCTCAGCAGAAACCTCAACTCTTTCTAGACAGTCTCTGCAATTTCTTGACATTTAAAAAGGTAAAGGAGGTACATAAAAAATAGATGTATTCAATCAGCTCAAACAAGAATTTGATACAAACAATTCATTATACTGAGCTCAAACTGAACCCTACAAAGATCTTTTCTAAATTCTGAAAAGCCTTTGAATTATAAGTATTAGTCCATTCTCATGCTGCTTTGAAGAAATACCCAAGACTGAGAAATTTATAAAGAAAAGAGGTTTAATTGGCTCACAGTCCACATGGCTTGGGAAGCCTCAGGAAATTTACAATCATCGTGGAAGGTGCCTCTTCACAGAGCGGCAGGAGAGAGAATGAGAACCGAATGAAGAGGGAGGCCCCTTATAAAACCATCAGATTTTGTGAGAACTCATTCACTATCACGAGAACAGTATGGGGGAAACGACCCCCGTGATTCAATTATCTCCACCTGGTCCCTCCCATGACACCCCCCTCCCATGGGGATTATTGGAAATACAATTCAAGATGAGATTTGGGTGGGGACACAGCCAAACCATATCGTTTTATATATATATAGGTTTTCAGAATATATTATATGTATATAACATATATAATGTATAGGCTTTTCAGAATACATATATATATTCAGGTCCAGTGAATTGGGCCAGGATAGGTTCAGAAAATATCTGAATATCTAGGTCCTTATTATTCTTTGGAATTCATAAGGCAGTTTTTCTCTCCTATCATAATTCAAGGAGGGACAGTATCATATAGTTTTATGATCTTTCAGCCAAGCTCTAGAAAATCAGGCTTTAAGTTATAAACACACTAGAGAGAATTGTCACCTCCTAAGAAAAGCAGGGTGAAATCCCATCAGCATCTCTAAGGAATGAGGCCCCACTGGCCCTCCTGGGTCTCCAAACTTTTGTCACACAAAGGGATGCGGACCCTATTGGCAAAAACATTCACACACTGTGGTTAAGTTCTCCCCTTTTCTCTTGTTCTGGCCAGGCAGAAAATGATCAGTCTTTGGAGTCAGTTGAACCTGGGTTCGGAATCCTGCTTGGCATCGAACTAGCAGTTGGACACTCAGCAAAACTCTTCTCTGAAGGTTTGGCTTACTCATCAGTTTCAAAAGAGTTAGGACCTCTTTCCAAAGGGCCGGGAAGTGGCTTAGATGGGATACACTATGGCAGGCACAGTCTCTGAGAAGCAGAAGGCATTCACAAAAGGGAGCGTCTTTCCCTTTCCAAAATCAATGAACATAATGGTAATGGCAGTGCAACCATGGAAACAAATGGAAACAGCCGTTATTTGCATTTGAGGAATTACTGGGTACCCGTCTTTGGGCTTTATGTCATGTAATACTCACCCCAGTGACCTTTAGGGGAGATATCATCATCGTCGTCGTCATCATCATCATCATCATCATCATCTTCATCATGGTCATTCCTATTGAGAAATGAGACCACTGAGGCTTGGGGAGGTGAACTGACTTCCTAGGTTCTTACAATGAACAACAACAGGGCTGGGTGGGACACAAATCCATTTCACTCAGAGGAAAAGCCAAATTCTTTATGATGTTCCCCATGACTCTGTCCCTGCATCTCCTGACCTCTTCCCCCATCCCTCTCCCTATCACTCACTCCAGCCACACTGGCTTGGCTGTTCCTCAAACATACCAGGCAGCCTCCAACCCCAGGGCCTTTGCAGAGGTCATTCCTTCTGCCTGGAACACTTTCCCCCAAATGACCACATGGCTTACTTCAAGAATGTGCTCAAATGTCATCTTTTCAAGGAATCTTATCATGACTTTCCTGTTTAACATTCTAACACCATCCACCTCCACCACCTCTGCCCTGCAACCAAAAAAAAAAAAAAAAAAACCCTTTACCTCTGCCTACTTTTTTTCCTTTGTCCATATCAGTTTTTAACTTACAATAGAATTAACATATGTTTGTGTGTGTGTGTTGAACCCTGCTAGATGAGAAGTTCCTCCGGATTCACGAATGTACCCCCAACACCTAGAACAGGATTTGACATAAAATACACAATAAAGATTTATTGAAAGAACGAATTAGCCAAGGGTCTGACTCTCAGGGTCTTAACCACACCACCCTGCCTCTGGGTCCTGTTGCTACTGACATCTTTTATGCACGATGTGATTGTTTATCCACACAGAAGTCCACACAACAAGTAGCTCTTTGGAATCTCTCTGTGTCCAGCATCACAATAATTAATAAGAGGTGGACGGGATAACCACTGTTTTTTGGGGCTTATAGCTGGGTTGAGACAACACACAAGCCAGACAGAGGATAATCACATGTTCCCTTGACGGTGGTGTGGGACAGAACCTAGGTCCTGCAGGACTCACACCGGGGTGCTGAGCACAAGCAGCCCAGTTGAGAAGTGACTTCATGGAGAGGACAGGTTTCGAGCTATGGCTTGAAGGCATTGCAACTGGTGGAAAGGAGGACAAAACCCATTCCTGACTGAGGAGTGCTCAGCAAAGCTCCAAAAGCTGGAATGAGCCAGGGGCTGGAAAGCTCATCCTCCCACCCTCACATCTCAGCTCTGTCACCACAAGCTCCTTAGGGAAGACTCCTGGAACCCATGACTTCAGACAAGCTCCACTGTTACAAACCCGGAAAATTATGTCCCTTTTCTCTGGGGAAGTTATCATGGTTTGTCATTGTAAGAGTAAAATAAATGCTTATGGAGTCATTGAATGAATACATTAATGAACGGGTGACCAAATGAATGTGCATATTGAAGAACAAAGTGCAGCACTTTATCTTTTCAAGGAATCTTATTGTGACTTTCCTGTTTAACATTCTAACACCGTCCACCTCCACCACCTCTGCCCTGCAACCCAAAAAAAAACCCTTTGGCAATAATATTATGAGAGGGGTAAATAGAAGCCATGGGTCACCTAGCATCCACCTGACATTGGCCATAGTGCTCAACAAGTTCTCATTTAATCATCAGAGTGACCATTAGAGATGGGCATTTGGGGATCCATTTCACAATTGATAAAATCAGTTAATTTATCCAAGCCCAAATAGCCAATAAATGTGGAGTCAACATTTTCACTCACGTTTTTGGCTGTTCCAAGCCCCCACTTGGAGGATAAAAGGGCCTTAAGTAGAAAAGACCAGGACAGATAATGGGGACCTGTGATGGTTAATGTTAGACGTCCACTTGCTTGGATTGAAGGATGCCTAGATAGCTGGTAAAGTATTGTTTCTGGGTGTGTCTCTGAGGGTGTTTTCAGAGGAGACTGACATTTGAGTCGGTGGACTGGGAGAGGAAGACCCGCCCTCAGTGTGGGTGGGCACCATCCATTGGCTGCCAGCATTGCTAGAACAAAGCAGGCAGAAGAAGATGGAATAACCTTGCTAGCTGGGTCTTCTGGCTTTCTTCTTCTTCCTGCCTTGAATGCTTGCTTCTGCTCCTGCTGCCCTTGGACATCAGACTCCAGGGTCTTCGGCCTTTGGACTCTGGGACTTGCACCAGTGGCCTCTAGGGGCTCTCGGGCCTTTGCAACAGACTGAAGCTTGCGCTGTTGTCTTCCCTGGTTTTGAAGCTTTTGGACTCGGAATGAGACACTACCGGCTTGTCTCTTCCCCAGCTTGCAGATGGCTTATCGTAGGACTTTGTCTTGTAATCATGTGAACCAATTCTCCCTAATAAGCTTTCTTTCATATGTACCTGTGTCCTGTTGGTTCTGTCCCTCTGGAGAACCCTGACTAATATAAGAACCAAACATGGTGTGAAGAGTAAGGATCTCCCAGAAGCGTGCTGAAATCAAAGACTATGTGACTTTCACAATTCTCATCCTCATCTCTGATCTTTTCCCCACAAGCCTGGCAGCAGGGAGTGATGGAGAAGCAGCTACACACCCTTTAGCTTCCCCAAGGAACAACTTTTTCTAGAAACTATTGAAAATGTGGTAGAACTGCCAGAAGTACATGAAATCGACTATGTAGATTGTGGACCATAAGTCACAGTTCAATTCTGCAACAGTGAAAAATTGTAATTTTTTTCACCAGAATGGAAAAGAAAAGCTATGAGCTCTAGAATATAACTCAACAAGAAATGTCAATTTAATCACACCAGTCTTCCAGACAGGATTCAGTCCACCCAGTCTCACGAGCTTGTCTGCTCCAAGCAACACTGGCATGGTTTCCCTTTGGCAGATAGATATATGGAGTTCCTACCGATGTTTTGTACTGTCCTTTAGTTCTTGATGAATCATTGCGATTGGCTGTGGCTTCTTTCTTTTCTATAATTTTTTTAAATTTTACTTTAAGTTCCAAGATACATGTGCAGAATGTGCAGGTGTGTTACACAGGTATACATGTGCCATGGTGGTTTGCTGCACCTCTCAACCTGTCATCTAGGTTTTAAGCCCTGCATGCCTTAGGTATTTGTCCTAATGCTCTCCCTCCCCTTTCCCCACCCCTGACCCCTAACAGGCCCCGGTGTGTGTTGTTCCTCTCCCTGTGTCCATGTGTTCTCATTGTTCAGCTCCCACTTACGAGTGAGAACATGCGGTGTTTGGTTTTCTGTTCCTGTGTTAGTTTGCTGAGAATGATGGCTTCCAGCTTCATCCATGTCCCTGAAAAGGATCTTATTCTTTTTTATGGCTGCATAGTATTCCATGGTGTATATGTGTGGTTGTGGCTATGTGTGTGTGTGTGTATGTATATGTATAGTTGTACATATCTGTGTAGGTGGTTGTGCACACACACACAAAGTATTCAGTCTCTCTGGATCTCATAACAACTCCTCCGAAAGCTCTACGTATTTATTTTTAATGCTGATATTCATGGAGGTATCATGAAATAAAATACACATGTTGTAGTGTGCAGTCCCATGAGATATGAACATGCAGACACCTGTGACGCCACTCCTGCCAGTCAAGATCCAGAGCTTTTCCCTCTTCCGAGAAAGTTCCTCATGCCCTTTCCAGCCAGCGCCTGCCCCGCACAGAGACAATTGCTCTCCCGGTTTCTACCACCATAGATTAGTTTTGCCTGTTCTAGAAATGCATTTAAAATTAATTGAATAGTGTGCAGTCTTTGGTGCCCAGTTTCTTTCATTCAACATAATATTTTTGAGATTCATCCACATTTTTGTGGTTTGCTCTTACAGACTATTTGTGTTCCCCCAAAATTCATGTGTTGAAGCCCTATGTGATGGTATTAGGAGATGGGGTTTTGGAAGGGAATTAGGGTTGGAGGAAGTCACGGGGGAGGGGCTGTTGTAATGGAATTAGTGCCCTTCTAAAAAGAGACAGCAGGCCGGGCGCAGTGGCTCACGCCTGTAATCCCGGCACTTTGGGAGGCCGAGGCAGGTGGATCACCAGAGGTCAGGAGCAGCCTGGTCAACAGGGCAAAACCCCATCTCTACTAAAAAATACAAAAACTTAGCCAGGCATGGCGGTGCGGGCCTGTAATCCCAGCTACTCAGGAGACTGAGGCAGGAGAATCGCTTGAACCCAGGAAGTGGAGGTTGCAATGATCCAAGATGGTGCCACTGCACTCCAGCCTGGGCAACCAAGTGAGACTCTGTCTCAAAAAAAAAGAGAGACAGTGGAGCGTTCTCTCTCTTCCCCTGGATGTGCACATGCACCGTGGAAAGGCCACATGAGGACACAATGTGAAGGAGGCTGTGTGCAAACCAGGAAAGGGAATCTCACCAGAACCTGGCCGTGCTGGCACCCTGATCTTGCATGTTCAACCTCCAGAACTGTTGGAACATAAATTGATGTTATTTAAGCCACTGGTGCATGGCATTTTGTTGTGGCAGCCCAAATAGATACATCCGTTGGCTCTTTTTTACTTTCATTCCACTGCATTGCCGGACCCCACTAGGATCCATTTATTTATTCTCCTGTTCACAGGCATTTGGATTATTTCCAGTTTGGGGCTATCATGAAAAAATTCCTGTTATGAGCAATCTTACACTCTTGGTTATTCTTTCTCTGCCCCCTCCCTTCTCTCTCATGCTGCCACCTCCCTTACCGGTTTAGAATTCAAGTTTGGGTTCTAATGGCCAGCAGCATCCAGCAGAGTTGTGTGGAGCCACGTTTCATGTCTCTTTGGTAGTTTAATGATGGGAATTCTCATGAAGGACAAAACTAAAACAAGGAAGGGGAAATTTACCTCGGCATTCAGGGGTAGAACTTTTCCCATGATGCATCATTTCTAGTGAATTACATACCCTTCTGCAAGGCCAGTTCTTATGCTGTGGAGTGAGTTAGACACTGCAGCAGGCCCTGGCTGCATCACGGTGGATGATGGAGCTGGCTGAGAACACTGGGCCCTGGGGAGCAGGAAGCAGGACCCTTTTGGGAAACCTTAGTATGGAAAAGAGTTTTTAGGCTACAACTCCAGAAGAGAACTGGCCTCAGTACACAGAGCAGGGTGCAGCTCAGGTATGACAGGAGCGTGTGCTGGGATCCCAGCCCAGGACCCTGCCTCCAGCGCGCCTCCTCTCCACGGGGCTTTTCTCACTCCTACAGCAGCCACTCGCTCTCAGTGGCCTCCAGCCACTGTTTCCTTCAGAGGAAGTTAGTAAAAGGCACATGCTGCCATTGTTAAACCTCTTTATCTGCTGTGCTGCTGACACACGTTGTCTGAGGCTCTGTGCAAAGAGATCTCATCCTATCCTGAGATGCAGGTGTGTGTGTACGAGGCTGTCAGCCCTAGGAAGGCAGCATTCCCACCATCCTGACACCACACCTCAATGGGACAGAACCTCGGCCAGGGTCTCCTTGATTAAACCCAATTCCATTCTCCTGCCAGCGCAGGCCCCTTGAGTCCTAGCCCTCTGCCCTCTCTGCCCCTCCAGCGTTGGTGGCGCTCGTGGTCTTCAGCGCTCTGATCCACTGTTCTCCCTGCTTTCCTTGTGTCTGCCCAGCTCAGTTGAACTCTTCCATTCTAGGCCGTTTCAGCTCTACCCTGACTTCCCAGCTGACAGGTGCATGGTGGCCATCCTTCGGCATTTCCACTCTGGCATTCGCTAATGATGAAACTGAATACCCAAGAGCTCTCCTTCAGCCACACATAGGACAACTAGAGGTGACCAGGGGTTGCCACTCTCAGGAGCCACCCTCAGCCAGTGGCAAATGCAAGGAGGAGAATAAACACCCCAGCTCCTTTGACACTAAGGGGCAGCTCAGAGGCATGACCCGTGCCACCTGTCCAGTTTTCCCAGCTGCCTGCAGGAATGTCCTGCTCCTTGATGGATGCTGTATGAGCTGCCTCCCATTCCTTTTCCCTGCCTTCGCCCCCACCACTGCCTCCTGGGACCCAATTACACCCAGACCCTGGTCTCCAGGGCTGCTTCTGGGAGCGTGCAGCTGACGGCAGCAGTTAAGAGCCCTGCTTAAAACTTTGACCTTCAGCAAGCTCTTTAAACCGCAGCAACCTCATCTTAGAATGGGGATGGTGACAGGGCCTAACCATATGGGTGACTCTGTATAGGACATTACTGTGTGCTGCCACTAAGTCACTGTGCTTAACACAAATTGTGTCAGTGAATCTGAGTCAAATACTGTCACAATGTCCATTTTACAGATGAAGAAAAGCAGATCGAGACCATCCTGACCAACATGGTGAAACCCCGTCCCTACTAAAAATACAAAAATTAGCCAGACATGGTGGCAGGTGCCTAAAGCCCCAGCTACTCGGGAGGCTGAGGCAGGAGAATCACTTGAACCCAGGAGGCGGATGTTGCAGTGAGTCGAGATTGTGCCACTGCACTCCAGCTTGGGTGACAAGAGCAAAAACTCCATCTCAAAAAAAACCAAAACACAGAAAAGAAAAAAGAAAATGAAATGCACACACGCAGGATTAGATGACCTACCCACAGTCACTCAGGCAGGAAGTGGTTGAGTCAGAATTAAGTTAATGAGAATAATGATAATGACCATGGCAGTGCTGGTGGTGGTGGTGGAGAAGGAAGTGGCAGCTAGCAATTATTGAGGGATTTGTGCCAGGCACTGATGTACATTTTCTTGTTTAAACCTTAAAACAATCCCAGCACTTTGAGAGGCCAAGGCGGGCAGATCACTTGAGGTCAGGAGTTCAAGACCAGCCTGGACAACATGGTGAAAGCCCGTCTCTACTAAAACTACAAAAATTAGCCAGATGTGGTGGCAGGCACCTGTAATCCCAGCTATTCCAGAAGCTGAGGCAGGAGAATCACTTGAACCCAGGAGGCAGAGGTTGCAGTGAGCTGAGATCACACCATCGCACTCCAGCCTAAGCAACAAAGTGATTCTCTGTCTCAAAAAAAAAAAAAAAAAAAAAATCTTAACACAATCCTGAGAGGTAATTACTAGTATTATTCCCATTTTACAGAGAGGAGAATCAAGGCCCTAAGATGTTAAGTTACTTGGCTAAGGTCCAACAGCTGGTCAGTGGAGCAAAGAGGATTTCACTTAGGTCTGTCTGATTCCAAAGCCGCCTTCTCAAGATACTTTGCATGCACCTCTCCAACACACTCAGCTGATCTTAGTTCATTTTATTATCACTTTTTAAAAGTCCTGTTTCCCTGCCTGACACTTCAGCTTCTTTCACCAACTACCCTGGATATGGACCTTTTGTCCTCCAGAGGAAATAGATAAAAACTGTCTCATTCTCCTGTTGTGAAGCTGGTGCTAAAAACATTGAGGTTCCCTTGTTGTGTCCCAGTTAGATCCTGCATGGAAATTCAGTGAGTCAGAGCCATGTGTTTCTTCTAGATAAAACCATGTCAGTTTGTGATCTGAGAACCACTCCCCCCATTTCTCAAAGGAACCCTGACTCCCACTCATCCCCACATCCCACAGTTGGGGGCTCCAGCTCACTGCCGTTCTCCTTAACTCCTAAGACTGGGGCATATTTACAGCAATGAGGAGCATTTTCAGAACACAGTCGATGAAACGCATGTGTTGAAGGGCTCAGCTTCCCTTTCAAGTCCTCACTGAGGCTGGTGCGTAATTTTCAACAATCGTGAAAAATGATGCTTTATGCTGGACAAAAAGAATTAGATGGTGAGACCTGCGTCTTTGTTCTCGCTCTTCCTCACCTCACCCCGGCAGTCAGAAACAACGCACTGTAAAAATGCTTCTCCAATTTTTCCAACAGGATCAATTTGCTGTACTTTTATTAAAAGAAAAAAAGGTAGGAGCCTTGTCAAACATCCTTCCTCTCCTCCCCCTTCCCCTGCCTCCACCTCTGAGAATCCGTGCCCCTGCCAGGAGCTGCAGTCACTGCAGCCTGTGGGTCGGACATGAGAAGCCGGGAGGCTCTGCATGCTGAGAGCCGTGTGCAGGTGGTGCATTGCTGGACCAGGTTTCAAAGACACGCACGGTACCTCCCCCCTGTATGTTTCTACCCTGGCTATTTAAAAGAAGTCAGAGAGGGCAGCGTTTGAAGTGACAGCAACAAAGAAAATGAGAAAGAAAAAGGAGGAGGAGGAGAAGCTGCCATCATCCCATCCAGAGACGGGATGACATGTTCCCACTTTTTCATGTCCTCTAAAAGGTGGTGGCAGGATTTTTGCACTTCTGAAAGCCACAAACCAGCTCTCATCCCAGTTTTGCCTCCCTTTTGGGTTTCCCTTTTCACTCCCCCTACCACCAGTTAAACTACAAGAAAGGTCAAAAAGTTATTTCCCTAAAGCAAAAAAAAAAAAAAAAAAAATCTGAGCAACACAGTGTGCCCTGCTTCTCTGTTTCTGTTCATCCCTTTGCAGATGCTCTGGATGATCTCTGAGCACAGTCCTGTGGGTATAGGCTTACACTGAATTACTCAACACAGATATTTACCAAGTGCCCGCCAGGTGCCTGGTGCTGTTCCCAGTGCTGGGGATACGTCAGTGAGCAAAACAAGCTAAACAAACATCCCCGCCCTCAGGAGGCTGACTTTCTGGTGTGGGGAGAAGGGGAATCAGCAATAAGCAAGACGTATGACATGTCAGATGGGGACAAATATTAGTGGAAAAGAGAGGGCAGAACAAGGGGACAGGGAATGGGAAGATTCATGTGGAGGCAAGAGAGTAAGCCATCAGGTATCTGGGGGAAGAACATTCTAGACATCTAGACACAGGGAGCAGCTGGTGCAAAGGCCCTGGGGAAGGAGTGTGCCTGGCAAATGGCAAGGAGGCCAGAGTGTGTAAACACAAAGTGCACAGGGTATGAGCAGCAATGAGTAGGAGACCAGATGGGACAAGTGAGAGTTTTGTGGGGACCTGTCATGGAGGGCTTGGCAGCCACTGGAAGGGTTTTGGCTTCTACTCTGAGTGGCATTTTCTCTTAACCTTGTGAAATGAATGAGAAATTACCATAGGAGTCAGGGAGGGGCTTATGACGTGATTCCTAAAAGTCTTCCAAGGTTTCTCGTGGCTGATAGGCTAAAGTAGAAGTTTCCAGTTTCCTCCAGTTCCTGCTGTTCCCCTATGTAAGCCCTTAGTACTATGAAGCCTTCCACCTCTTCTAACAGGTCTTCTTCTATTTTTACTCCCTTAACAAATTCACCCAGTCTCAGGTCTTTATTGCATCTCCGTTCTAACAACTGCCCATTGTAAATACCTAGTTCAGACTCGTCTCCTAAACTCCAGGCTCTTACAGACAACTGTCTACTCAGTGCTCTACTGGGATATCCAATAAATATCACACACAAAAAATATCAAAAACTAAACTCGTCATTTTTCTCCACACCCAAAGCCTGCCCTGCTCACAGCCTCTTCTTCTCAGAAGATGCTGACCACAGCTTTCTAGCTGCACAGGCCTGGCCATCATCCTTCCTCCTTCTCTTTTGTATTTTTCCATGCTCCTTATGCAATCCATCAGCAAGTTCTGTTGGCTCTGCATTCAAAATATCAACGCACTGAGCACTTCTCACCACCTCCTCTGCTGCCCTGATCTAAGCCACCATTAGTGATTGCTGCTTTGAAAACTACAACTGCCTCCTAACAGAGTTAGGAGTTTTTACCCACTTAGACCCCCTCCTCAATATAGTAGCCAGAATGTCTCTCCTCTGCTCAAACTCTCCATAGCGCCCCATTCCACTGGGAGTAAAAACTAAAGTCTCTAAATTTGCTGTTCACTTAGAACTTTATGCAGTGATAGGAACGTTCTAGATGTACACTGTCCAGTATGGTAGCCACTGGCCACACATGGCTACTGAGCACTTAAAATGTAACTCATGTGACTAAGGAACTACATTTGAAATTTTATTTTATGTTAATTTAAAGGAAAAGAGTCACATGAGGCAGTGGCCGCCATATTGGACAGTGCAGGCCTACAATGCCCAACATGAGTAGCTCCCTTCGTAATGCTTTGACCTTTTCTTTTCCCCCCTACCTCTTATACTTACCCCACATCACCCACGCTGACGTCTCACTGTTTGTTCCTCCAAAGCACAGGCTCTAGACTCTGCTGTCTGCTCCTTCTGCCCGGAGGGTTCTCCTTCAGCATGGTTAACATCTCACCTCCTTTAGTGCTTGCCTTTTCAGTTCATCCCAACCACGTCCCACCCCCATCTACTCCCAAACCCACTGTTCTGGCTCTACTTTTTTCTTTCTCACTGCACCTCTCCCCCTCTAAGAGGTTACATAATCTACTTATTCATTAGGTCTATTGTTCTATTATGTCTGTTTGCTAGAACACCAGCTCCACCAAGGTGAAGATCTTTATCTGTCTAGTTCACTGCATGTCCCCAGCCCGTTAAAGAATTCAGCTGCAAAGAAACTACTCTGTAAAAAATGTGCATTAATGACCATGACTTTGACAAATGCTAACCTTGGCAGGAGGGTGATATTCTAGGTGACGGAGACTCCCCGCAACCCCTCTCCATAAATTACCTGGGGGAGGACTCCAGTCCTCCGTGGGTTGATAGGAGATGCAGAGCTTTGTACTGACAGCTGGAGAGACTTTGGCAGAAATAAATTCTCTCCTGTAGACATGAAGGATCGGGTGTGTTCTGTTCTCTACCACATTGGATTGTCAATTCCCATTCATGTGTCTGTCTTCTGCATTTAGTGACTAGCTCCTCGACAGGAACCCCATCCTACTGAAGCAAGAACCTCTAATGCCTCATTCAGTATATGACACTTTGTGGTTGCTCAAAAAGATGTCTGAGGAATGACTGATTAAGTCAGGCTTAGAACTGGCTACATACTTTGCAGGGGGCCTAGTGCAGGGCTCCTTGTTCAAACATTATTAGGAACTTCAAGGCAGCCACAGCAGAGCATTAAACCAACATGGTGCTCTTCTGTTCTGGCAGAGGGGATGCCATGCATAGGTCACTCATCCATGAAGCCCGTCCTGGTCACCTGTGACGTTCTGTGAATTCCCAAGGCACACTACACGTGTTAAGTCAGGTGTCCAGGTCTATGACTTAGAAATATAAAAGGCATCACGTTCAAAGCAGATGAGTGACGCAGACAGGCTCTGAGGGCTGGCAGCCACCTTCCTCTCTCCTGCTGTTGTCTCAGTGAACCACCATCACCCCCAGGCCCCAGATGACTAGCACTGATCATATGCAGGACAGAGTATGCAATCCATTGGGTTGTCATGGCCTCTTTGCTTCTCTGAGCCCTTGATAGACTGAGAGCTCCTGGAGGACAAGGACCAGACCGCTGAAGCCCCAGGGCTTTGAGCAGTCCCTGGACCATCTTCAGCTCTTAATGACTGTTTAAATGACTGGAAGATACATTAATTAAGCTCGGAAAGCAACACTGGCTTCTTATGGCTTGTGATAGGCTTTTTCAAGTCTATCTTCTGAATTAACTTCCATGAGAGTACTAATATATATATATTAGTGGAAAACTATATATAGTATATAGAATACTATATATATAGAATATATACTAATATATAGTATTCTAATATATATATAAGTATTAGTGTATATAATACATATATATATATGTATGTGTGTATATATATATTTTAAACCCTAAAACTAAAGTTATGTTGAACTTCCATTAGCGTCATCTGGAACTGGACTTCCCAGTATGTTGTTCCGGCAGCAACAGCAGCACCTGCAAACTTTTGAGAAACTCAGATTCTCATTCCCTACCCCGGACCTGCTGAATCAGAAACCCTGGGCGTGGGGCCAGCGAGCTTTGACAAGTCCTCCAGGTGATTCTGAGGCCCCTCAAGTCTGAGATTATTTGTATCCTAAGGAACAGAGTTTGGAAAGCAGTGATTTATGCCACATCCAGATATGTTTGGATTTTAACACAAATTAATTGTTTGCAGCTGCAACCCTCAAATGTCTCAGAGGATTAAAATTTTTGGTGCAATTTTACATAGTGAGTCAAAATCCCATAAAGCTGGCTCATGATGGGGGCATTTATTCAACTCAGCAAGAGGGACATTTGGGTGAGAATGAGAAAGAATGGTGTATGCTCACATTAAATGTAATTTTTTTTAACAAAAAAAGAAATTGTTGAGGTAAAGCAAAAAGGAGAGTTGGGAGGATAGATGTGTATGGTAAAGGCAACACTGGACCTGTAGCCTGAAGATCTAAGTTAAGTAACCTTGAGCGAGTCAAGTAACCTTTCAAGCCTTAATTTCTTCACCTAAGAAATTGAGAGACTTCCCAGGGCTGCCATGTGGGGTTGAGCAGGTTGTGCACTACACAAGGCAACCCAGCTGAGGAGCAAGTGAGGGCTGAAGTCCAGCTGAGCTAGGCTTTGTGCCCCTGCAGGAGAAGGGACATCTTTCTAATCCACTTAGAAATGCCTTACAAACCAGATGAGGTTGTGATAATACTCCTGCCCACCTCACAGAGTTGTTGTGAGGATCAAAAAAGATGATGACTGAGAAAGCCTCATTTGAAAATTACAAGGTGTTATACAAAGAGAAGATTAGACATGATTTTGATTGCTGCTTTGGCAATAAACTTACATTTTTGACCATTTCACTCAGTCAGGCTTACCAAATGCCTGATATGCTAATTGGATACATATCACCTCCCATCTACAAGGCTTGTACTTTAAAACTTGGGGCTAAGAGAAATCAGCAAGACTTTTTAGCTGCAGGAACAGGGACTGTCATAGAAGCTCACTATACCCTTGGAGGTTTTGCTGCTGTATGAGATCGTCACAGAGGACCTGCTGAAGCCCCTAACCGTCTATTGCTGTTGCAGCTACACCTTCTCAACCAGCAGGCTTGGGTGCCCAGAAGCATCTCCTTGGGGACTCAGCTGGTTGCTGCTGGGTTAACTTGGTGCAATGCACTCCATAGGAAAGGGGTCAGAAGCACCAGAGACCACACACACTTGCAGGTGAGCCAAGCCTGGAATTCCGTTTATTTTGTACTTAAGAGGAAAGAAGACTCGTTCTGACATTTGCATTTGGGGGCCAAAACATTCTTGTTCGGACACTACAAAAATCCCTGTTGGCCTGATTTCGTAAGTGTCAGTACCCAAAACTGAGCACCGAAAGCACTTTCCATAAAAGCAAAAGTGGTCTTGTTCATTGCCACCTTGTGGCAGTTTAACCCTACAGCACCAGCCAAGGTGAGCTGGTCCCTGCTCCTGGACACGTGGGTCATTTATAGAATTACCCTTCTCAGGAATGCCATGTCTGCTTTCTTTCTTTGGGGAACCCATGCACCATTAGCTTGTCTCATTGAGCTGTTTGGGTGAGCTTGGCCAATCAGTCAAGTCTCTCTCTTGGTCCTCACTTCTCTTTTCTACCCCAACCCACCCTCCTTGAATTACATAACCTTTAAGAATCTGGCAACCCTGAATTGTTTTGGCTCTTCCAAACATGATCTGGGCTTCCCAAGTAATATATTAAAAGAAAGGTTTTATTTTGTATTGTTTTGTTTTGCAAATCAAAAATACATCTCAAGTCTCTCCTGAATGGGCCCCAGTGCTCTGCAGGAACAGCTCCCCGAGGGATTTCTGCACCATGAGATAAGGTGGCTGGCTGCCAGAGGGGCCACTGGATCTTCAAAGGCTGCCTAATTAAGTTCCAGCCAGCAGTCTACCTCTGTGGCCCAGGGGCTCCTGGGAGATAAGGCACAAGACACATCCAGAGATGGAGGATGGAGCTTTGCTCCAGTAATGAAATAAATCAAGAGTAGCCCACCTCGTTTGCAAATGGAAATCATTCTAACAGGAGGCCTGCAGTCATCTGAGAGAGCAAGGGAGAGTCTCCATTGAACTGGAGGCCCCTGGCCTTCCTGCCCACTCTCCAGGGCTCTGATGGGGTACAATTATGGTATTAACTGGGATGGGAAGATAAGGCAAGATGTCATTAATGGAGGAGAGCGTGTTTTCTTAGTTCCAGAAGCTAATCCCCAGTGACTCATTCCTCTTGAGCCTCCCACAGGGATGTGGAGACATTAAAGGTGCATTGTTTATTCATGTGACCTACGTATTTTGCTGCTTCCCTTAGAATTCTGATTACATTCTGTGGTCTTCCTGCTGCCAAAATGGTGTGTTTCTCTGGCTAATTTTATAGTAGGATTGTTCTCCTCTTTTTGCACTTTGAATATAAGAGTTCCCGGGGCTTCCACTATCTGTCAAGTTTCAATTTTTTTTTGTAAATCTTAAGCAGAGTCACCACCTGAGAGATCACAAGATTTGCTCAACTTAGAAGACAGGTAAATTGAAAGCTATAAAACAAGAAATCTGGCCACCTCAATTCCTGTACTAACTGCAGAGTATATATTTTTTTCTTATTGAACCTACCTGGATTATAATAGTAGAGTTTTATTTAATAGACTTCAAAGTATGAGTTCACACACAGAGTAACTCTCAAACTTTTGCAAAGGCTTTCACTGCAAACCTTCGTAAGATGTGCATACACCCCTTAAGGAAAATGATATCAAAATCCACTGTAGCAATGATCCTTACCTGATGGTTTCTTTGGCGTCACCTGCCCTCCAACTCACTCATCTCCAAAATAAACTAAATTCATGATTTTTTTTTTTTTTTTTGAGCTGGAGTCTCACTCTTGTCACCCAGGCTGGAGTGCAGTGGCACGATCTCAGCTCACTGCAACCTCCACCTCCCGGGTTCAAGCGATTCTCCTGCCTCAGCCTCCCGAGTAGCTGGGATTACAGGCATGCGCCACCACACCAGGCTAATTTTGTTTTTTTTTTTTTTTTTTTTTTTAGTAGAGACAGTGTTTCTCCATGTTGGTCAGACTGGTCTCAAACTCCCAACCTCAGGTGATCCGCTCACCTCAGCCTCCCAAAGTGCTGGGATTACAGGTGTGAGCCACTGTGCCTGGCCCATGATTTTTAATTAAAGTAAAATCCATCTTGAGAATTTTCCAACCCTCTTTGAGATTATCATCAGGGAGGAGAAGTAGAGAATTTTCTCTGCTAAAATCTTCAAATGTTGTAAAATAGCAGAGCTCTCAGTTAAAATGTACCGTGTGTCTACTTGTGTTACGACTAATTTATTTAAGAGTCTGTGCTTAAGTTTTAATTCTAAGCTTCAGCATTCCGCCACTTTGCCTCCTCCTACCATCTCCATGTGAGCCTGAGGAATGAGATCCAATTTCTACTCTGCCCTGTGACCTCAATGTCTGTGTTTAAGGTCTTCTGGAGTGACACTTGATCTCCCCTTAAATCCCTCTCCAAGTTCAGAGCCAAACAAAAAGTAGCCACAGCAATCAATTGATCCAGCAGTTGATAACAGCATCCGCTTTGCTACTGATAAGAAGAGTTGGGCCGGGCGTGGTGGTTCACACCTGCAATGCCAGTACTTTGGGAGGCCGAGGCGGGTGGATCGCCTGAGCTCAGGAGTTCGAAACCGTACTGGGCAACATGGCGGAACCCCGTCTGTTCTAAAACACAAAAAAATTAGCTGGGCATGGTGGCATGTGCCTGTAGTCCCAGCTACTCAGGAGGCTGAGGCACAAGAATCCATCGAGCCCAGGAGGCGGAGGTTGCAGCGAGCCGAGATCATGCCACTGCACTCCAGCTTGGGCTACAGAGCAAGATTCCGTCTCAAAAAACAAAACAAAACAAAACAAAAAAACTGGAGAGCTGGGAGACTTTACCAAGAGGAACAGCAAAATGTGCTTCCTAATTCTGGGCTCCAGAATTCAGCCTACCCACTGAAGGCAGAATCGGCGAGGCAGGCATCCCCATCACCAGTGGAGGCGGCGTCAGCAGCTGCAGAGGGACAGAGAGCATCCCGGAGGCACTCAAGTCCATAAAAGGGATCCTGGGAAGACGGGGCTGAGCCACCGGCACTGAGTTTCCTTCTCTTGGGAGAGTAGGAAGGACAGGAGGGAAGAGGTGCCAAGAAATTAGGGGTTCACCTCCCCAGTCCCCACAAAAGACAAAATTCACCAGCTCGTGTCTCTCTCAAGCTGCTGAATTTAAGGAAGCTCATGGTGAACCAAGTCTGTGGGCACCTCTGTGGGGAGAAATTCAGCCCCATTAGGGCAGCCCAAACAGCCGTGTCAGCACTCCCTCGGTGCCAACTACCGTGCCTTGGGGTCCCCTGGGTAATGCTGGTGGGCAGTCCACATTTGCTCCCAGAAATTTCAATAATGAAAGCAGCATATTAATTACATTAACTTCAAGGCTGTGCTGTGCCCTAGGATGAAAATCCACTTTCTATGCACTTTCCCATCTCAAATGACGCCCACCAAGCAGGTGTCCAATGTAGGGCATCAGAAATCGTGCAATGGAATCAAATGATTGCACAAAAACAACTAGAGGTGCCGAAAATGTGAATATAACCTTTCTCCCATTACATAATTTCTGAAAAGAAATTAAGTCTAAAGGCTGCATCTATGTCTCTTGTATAAGTTAAAGTTTAAAGGAATTAAAGTCTTAGCTCTTCAAATTCAAAATTCATCTTCCTCAATTGCTTTTTTTTTTTTTTTTTTTTTTGAGACGGAGTTTTTCTCTTGTTGCCCAGGCTGGAGTGCAATGGCACGATCTCAGCTCACTGCAACCTCCACCTCCCAGGTCCAAGTGATTCTCCAGCTTCAGCTTCCCCAGTAGCTGGGATTATAGGCGTGCGCCACCACACCCGGCTAATTTTGTATTTTTAGTAGAGACGGGGTTTCTCCATGTTGGTCAGGCTGGTCTCAAACTCCTAACCTCAGATGATCCTCCTGCCTTGGCCTCCCAAAGTGCTGGGATTACAGGCGTGAGCCACTGTGTCCAGTCCCTGATTCTTTATTCTGCTCTGTTGGTGCTCGGTTCCGTTCACCCCGACGCCTAGGTAGAATTGGGGTTCTTCAGTGGATGCAGCTTGGGTATTTACTCCTGGAATGCACAAGATTTCTTCAGGACCTCGAAATTTAAATTTGTTCTACACCAAAGATCTCACATGTCCCACCATTAAATAAGAGCCCAAAACATTTATAGATATAATCACTGCACTAGCCTCATAACTACCCTGAAAACATTAGGCTTTTAGTTACAAATGGTTTCATACTATGGGTTGAATTTGTTTCCCCAAAAATTCACATATTGAAGCCCTAAAATCTGGTACTCGGAATGTGAATTGATTTGAAGAGAGAGAGGTCTTTAATCAAGTTAAAATGAAGTCATTAGGGTGGGCTCTAATCCAACACAACTGGTGTGCTTTTTTATTTTATTTTATTTTATTTTATTTTATTTTATTTTATTTTATTTTATTTTATTTTATTTTATTTTATTTTTGAGACAGAGTCTTGCTCTGCCACCCAGGCTGGAGTGCAGTGGCGCAATTTTGGCTCACTACAACCTCTGCCTCCCGGGTTCAAGCAATTCTGTTGCCTCAGCCTCCCAAGTAGCTGGGATTACAGGTATGGGCCACCATGCCCAGCTAATTTGTGTGTTTTTAGTAGAGGCGGGGTTTCACCATGTTGGCCAGGCTGGTCTCGAACTCCTGACCTCAGGTGATCCACCCACCTCGGCTTCCCAAAGTGCTGAGTGGCTTGAGCCACTGCACCCAGCCAACCGGTGTGCTTTTAAAAGGAGAAAATGTGGAGGCAGACATATACACTCAGGGAGACCAGCACGCAAACACGCAAGCCGAGAATGAGGTAATCCATCTATGAGCTAAGGAACGTCAAAGATTGCCAGGAAACCACCAGAAACCTGGAGAGAGGCTGGAATTCATTCTTCCTTATGGCTATGAGAAGGAGCCAGCCCTGCCCACACCTTGATCCCGGGCTTCTGGCTTCCAGGACCGTGAGACAATAAACTTCTGTTGTTGAAGCCCCTCCCCGACCATGATACTTTGTTATGGAACACCAACATGGTGGTCCAGGAAGCCTGGTTGGCGATTAGGAAAGTGAAGGCAGTCAGTAAAGGTGCTGTATTGACTGGAATTGTACTGAGCACACCTGAGGATCAATCCCCCTGGGGAACTCTGGGACACAGTGTAGAACACACATCTTGGAGTGATCCCAGCCAAGATGAGAGGGAGCCGGGGTATTCACCCTCCATCTCCCATTTGTCTCTAGCACAGGCTCCCAGGGTTCCCGCCAGCAGGGAGAAAACCCTCAGGCTGAGTATTGCATGTGTTTGAAGTATGAAGTGGTTGAGGCTGGGCACAGTGGCTCAAGCCTGTAACCTTGCACTTTGGGAGGTCAAGGTGGGAGGATCACTTGAGGCCAGGAGTTCAAGACTGAGCAACATGGCAAGACCCCGTGTCTACAAAAAAAAAAAAAAAAAAATTAACTTAGCTGAGTGTGGTGATGCACACCTATAGGCCCAGCTACTTGGGAAACTGAGGCTGGAGGATCACTTGAGCCCAGGAGGTCCAGGCTTCAATGAGCTATCATCATGCTACTGCACTCTAGCCTGGGCCACAGAGCAAGACCCTATTTCGCAAAACAACAAAAAAGTTGTTTACATCACTGCAATGCTGCGTGCTAATTTGAGCAGAGGAGTGACAGCATTGGCCACACATAAAAAATTAAAAAATAATTAAATCCCAGCCTAGACACCTTATTCCAAGTCCAGTGATGTTCCCAGGGCCCAGTACATAGCAATGCAAACAGACCTTTCTGTTGCCAAAGACCATAGCAGGGATCTAGTGGTATCTAAGAAATGGAGGGTGAAAGGAAAATATCTTGGTTTTAGCCTCCCTAGGATGCTAGTGGGTCAATAACTTTAGTCTCAATCTATGTGGACTCGAATTCAATTGGGAAAAGTCTCCTCTTCCGTGGTTAATTCCAGTATGAGCTAACCGTGGAGGCTAGGGTTGGCACCGGTGGCGGTCTCAGTCACCTGTCTCACTTGGGGTACCATTCTTCCTCATCCAGCATATTCAAAATCTCTTCATTTCTTTTTCCCCTTGAACCCTAGATGAGAGGGCTCCAGTTCTTCATTCACAGGTAGCTCGGTCTAGTGCAAACCCCTCCACGGTGGCAAGTCCAAGTCCTTTGCCACCATCATAGTCGCTGGTGCGGCAGCCTGTCCTGTGGGACTGTTTGGGCTTGACCCTGCCTCCTAGGAAGGATCCCCGTTCCCCACCCCATGTTGATTTGAGCTGGAAAATTGTGCTCCATGGATTCCTGAATGGAAGCACCTTTAAAAAAAAATTCAACTTTTATTTTATATGGAAGGGGTACCTGTACAGGTTTGTTACATGGGGATGTTACATGATGCTAAGGTTTGGGGTATACATCCCGTCACCCAGTTAGTGAGCATAGTATCTGATCGGTAGTTTTTCAACCCATACCTCTCATCCTCTTTACCCCCAAGTGGTTCACAGTGTGCATTGCTCCCATATTTATGTCCATGTGTGCTCTATATTTAGCTAAAGCCAGAGCCTGTGGTGTCCTCGTGGGAACCCGTAATTCTTCTAGTTGTCCCTTGAAACACTGCATTTCCACCACATTTTAAAAATTTATTTATTTATTTGTTTGTTTATTTATTTATTTATTTATTTATTGAGACAGAGTCTCGCTCTGTCACCCAGGCTGGAGTGCAGTGGCGCCATCTCGGCTCACTGCAAGCTCTGCCTCCCAGGTTCACACCATTCTCCTGCCTCAGACTCCCGAGTAGCTGGGACTACAGGTGCCCACCACCACACCTGGCTAATTTTTTGTGTTTTTAGTAGAGATGAGGTTTCACCATGTTAGCCAGGATGGTCTCGATCTTCTGACCTTGTGATCCGCCCACCTTGGCCTCCCAAAGTGCTGGGATTACAGGTGTGAGCCACCGTGCCCAGCCCTCCACCACATTTTAACAACCTAGACGTTTAGAATTACCTGGGCAATGTACACCCTCTGCTTCATTTTCCCCCGTTTTTCCTCACTTTTAATTTTTATCTGCTGTATTTACTGACTATGGTTAGTCATCCTAAAGCTGAGATTCTGGCTGAGAATTCATCTCGTCTCCTCAGCCATGGGGGTGGGGGTCTCTGATTCTGGGAGGGGGTGCCGTCCTAAGTCCTTTAGATGCGCTGACTACTTCAAATTTCACAACAACATCAAAGGGTGGATTAGATCAGCATTTTGCAGCTAAAAAAAAGAAAAAAAGAAAAAACAGGAGCAGCAGCAGCTAAAAGAAGTTAAATAATGTGCCCAAGATCTTCCAGCTAAAAAAGTACATGAAAAGAAGTTAAAACCTGTTTCTGTCACCACCACATTGTAACCTAAAACCTGGAACAGAGGCAGGACCAGGAGCTGCAGGATAGCAGGAGAGGGTAGGGGACCTGTGGTTTGAGCTCTGCACAGCAAGTAAACAGGATATCTACTCAGAAGCTTGTCCAAAGGACAAACTGGTTAGATTGTTCTCAACAAGCCCTGGTAGCATTGGCTGAATAGCAGCCATGTGCTGAGACCTGCTGTAAGCACTTTGGACATCTCCTCTTTCAATCTTCATACAACCCTGCATCTTACAGAGGAGGGAACCGAGACCGAGAAGACTAAGTCACTAGCTCAAGGTCACACCATTGGTAACTGGCAGAGCAGGGATGTGAACTCTGATCTTTCTGGTCCAAAGCCCGGGTG
Organism: Theropithecus gelada; assembly: GCF_003255815.1. NCBI lineage: Eukaryota > Metazoa > Chordata > Mammalia > Primates > Cercopithecidae > Theropithecus > Theropithecus gelada. The sequence continues at coordinate 169,710 of NW_020257675.1, forward strand.
TAAGGCACCAGACAGTGCCATCGCCACAGCTATAGAATGAGAAAGTGGCAGAGGCAGAGAGGGAGAGTGGAAAGGAGCAATCCAGCAGGACGTGTTCAGATACTTCCTGTGTCTGTGCTAACCAACAGATAAACTGGAACGTATCCTCCATCACCAAGATGAATCTGCAGAGGATACATGGTCGTCTGACTGTATTGCTGGACTCTTTCTTCCCTTTTGAAAACACAAAGAGGAGCCAAGGAAAGGGCTCTGGATGCCACTTGCTTAGCAAAGGTATAAATGCACATTCTGGACTGGAGTCACTGCTTGGGGTTTCCCAAAAACTCTTGACTGGACACCAGCCCCAGAGAGGAAGTAACAGATTACTGGCACAGGAATGGCCCTGTACAGAATAGCAGGCAACAGAAGCAAAGTGGTCCAACATGGAGTTGGATGATGGCAGGCCTGAGGGACCCCAGGGAACCCAAACAAGACACCTGACTCCCTCACCTCACCTGCCCTGCACAGGCAAGCACACTTTTTTGCTTCTCAACTCCCGTGACATTCACACGTGACTGATGGGCAAGGTCATGCTTCTGCCTCCTGTCGTGGAGTTTGAGAACTGGAGGAAGCTAGAATGCATCTTACCCAATCCCCTCATTATACAGATGGAGAAGCTGAGACCCAAAGAAGAGGCTTGCAGGGAGGTTTTCGTGGTAGAATCTGATCTATATTGAAGACCTCTTAGCTCCTGTGTGACCTCTTAGCTCCCGGCCTGACACATGGTCCATGACAATATTGATGACTATGTGGGTTGTAAGTAATAGAAATCCAATTCAAATGAGCTTTAACCAAAAGGGACTGATTAGCTCCCATACCTAGAAAGTTAAAGGAGGTGATGGCTCCAGTAATATCTGATTGCAAGATCCCAGACTATGCCATGAGGACTTAGTCTCTCCTCCTTCTTTTCTCTGATGTCTTCTGGTTTGGCTTCATTATCAAGTAAGCTGCCCCATGAGTTGCTGAAATGGCTGCTGGCCATCGTGGACTCATCTCCTTGCATCTGGCCTTATCCATCTCTACCACTTTGCTTTAGTTATTTGCATCTTTTCCTAGAGACTTAGAATTTTTATAGAACCAGAATATTTTGCCATCACCCTCAGAAACTTGGATGATACTCTTGCACTGGCCTCAAGCTTAAAGGTTCTTAATTTGGGTGGGGATTGCGGTCCATGCCTCCCTGCGCAGCAGGAATAGGAATATTGTCCTAAATGAAACTCCATGCAAAATAGTGTGTGCTTATACATATGGAATTTTTTGGGAGGAGAGAGTAGTATAAAGCTTTTCACACCTTGAAACACATGTTCCCCAAGAGGGAAAGAACTAGTAAAACCAAAATTCACTATGGAGATTGTTTTGAGAATTTCATTTAGGATGAGGGGTGACTTTGAATTTTATGGTCTTCAATCGGTACTACCTAGAAACAGTGAATGTTTTCAAGATCAGGGATCATCCGGTATGCTGCTTTCTGAACAATGGGCTGATACCCAGCGATGATTCCTCCTTGACTTCATCTCAGTTATTTCAAATGCATTTGGAGAAATTTGTGAGTTTAATGAGCCCCTTCTGACTCTAAGCTTGAGCAAAATGAGGGGTACATTCCCAGATTCAAGTAAAATCATGGTAAAAGGAATTTTACCCAGTTTTTAACTCTTAATGGCTTCTCTCGGGAGGGGTTTATGGTTTTGTGCCTGGCTCCAACTTGGTGCTCCAATTTGCTCACCCTGGGCAAATGCATTCATGCAAATCTTAGCCACAGCATGCTCTGGGAGCTTCAGGAGATGCTGGGGAGAGTGCTGCACCCCTGCCTGCAGTCTCTCTCTGCCTGTCATCCAACCACACCTGTCCTCTCTTTTCTTGGCCGGTCTTCATCCCTCTTGCTTCACATTTAATTTCTGTTTTCTGAGCTTCCAACTGATTTGAGGAATAGGATGCTGTTTCATGAGAAGCTAGCACAGGGTGTTTGATATAAACAGCTGCTGTGGCTGGTCGCGGTGGCTCACGCTTGTAATCCCAGCACTTTGGGAGGCTGAGACGGGTGGATCACCTGAGGTCAAGAGTTCGAGACCAGCCTGGCCAAAGTGGTGAAACCCCGTCTCTACTAAAAATACAAAAAATTAACCAGGCATGGTGGTGGGCACCTGTAATCCCAGCTACTCAGGAGGCTGAGACAGGAGAACTGCATGAAACCAGGAGGCAGAGGTTGCAGTGAGCTAAGATTGTGCCATTGCACTCCAGCCTGGGACACAGAATGAGACTCCACCTCAAAACAAATAAACAACAAAACAGAGCTGCTGCATGGTAGTGCCCTTGTGATATTGTGATGATGGTGGGGCGTGGGAAAAATGATGTTAACAACCGCTTTGCCAAGTTACGCAAACCCCGGGCATCAAGTGTGGGGAAGAAGGGGTAGGCTGTTGGAAATTGCAAAGGAAAAACTGAGAAGGGGGTACTTGTCTGCTGATATAGTTTGGATGTCATCCCGTCTAAATCTCATGTTGAATTGTAATCCCCAGTGTTGGAGGTGGGGCCTGGTAGGAGGTGACTGGATGGTCGGCATGGGTTTCTGATGAATGGTTTAGTGCCATCCTCTTGGTGCTGTCCTCCTGATAGTGAGTGAGCTCTCGCAAGATCTGGCAGTGTAAAAGTGTGTGGCATCTCCCCCCACTCTTTCTTGCTCCCTCTCACACCATGTGACATGCCTGCCCCAACTTCACCTTCTGCCATGAATAAAAGCTCCCTGAAGCCTCCCCGGAAGCTGAGCAGATGCTGGCACCATGCTTCCTATACAGCATGCAGAACCATGAGCCAATCAAACCTCTCTTCTCAACAAATTACCCAGTCTCAGGCCTTTCTTTATAGTAATGCAAGAATGGCCTAACACAGTTGCTAAGTACCCCACAAGGACTGTCCAAAACACAAACCCAGCCCCCTCAGAGGCCGAGGCTCTGAAACAGTGTCATCTACCCATGATTCATACATCCTGGATGGGAATTATATTGGTACTTCAAAAAGGCAATCAGTAAGAATGTATACTCAGATTGCTTCTCTGCGCCCAGCTCAGGGCTTAGTTTCTGTGGGAGCACATGGTTACAGACAACAGAAACAACTGACACTGAGTTTGTGGAAGGACTCAAGCCCACAGAATTGATGGGAAGCCAGATGTATTAGTCTGGGTTCTCCAGAGAAACAGAATCCACCTAGGTTCTCCAGAACAGAACAAAAACAGACCAGCAGTTTCAGGAGAGAGAGAAAGAGAGAGAGATTATAAGGATTTTTTTTATACTTGCTTGTAATTGTGATGGCCAAGAAGTCTCAAGATTTGCAGTCAGCAAGCTGAAGACCTAAGAGAGTGGGCAGTCTAGCTCCAGTTCAAGTCCAAAGACCTGAGAACCAGAAGAGCTGATGATCGTGTAAGTTCTAGTCCAAATCCAAACCCAAGGGCAGGAGAAGACTGATGTTCCACCTTGAAGACAGTCAGGTAGAGAGAGTTCTCCCTTATTAACCTTTGTGATCTATTCGGGCCCTTGGCAGATTGGACGTTGCTTTTGGATGAGATTTACTTTGTTTTTTGTTTTATTTTGTTTTGAGATGGAGTCTCGCTCTATTGCCCAGGCTGGAGTGCAGTGGCAACGTCTTGGCTCCCCGCAGCCCATGCCTCCCGGGTTCCAGCCATTCTCCTGCCTCAGCCTCCCAGGTAGCTGGGATTACAGACACGCACCACGATGCCCGGCTAATTTTTGTATTTTTAGTAGAGACAGGGTTTCACCATGTTAGCCAGGCTAATTTCGAACTCTTGACCTCAGGTGATCTGCCTGCCTCGGCCTCCCAAAGTGCCAGGATTACGGACGTGAGCCAACATGCCTGACTGACTCTGAATGGGTAGACTAAGTAAAGCTGGTGGCCACTGACCTGGCCAGGCAACCTTGAAAAGCACTCTCTGAGCTTCCATTTTCTCTTCTTTTTGAAATCCTTACCTAGGGCCTCTGGTGAGCACAGGCATCTCATGACACATCTAGTCACTTCAGAGTGAGTTCCATTTTTAAAACATAAGTTTGGTTTTGCTTTTATCCAAGAGAATGCATTTATCAAAGCCTGGTCAATCTGGGCTGCAAGGACAGGCAAAAGGCACTCAGTCACAATATACCTTGAGGGTTTGGATTTATGACTCTTCATCAAGACCCTCCAGGTATTGAAAGTGGCCATTTGGCTGAAGCAGGACCTTGAGTGGCAGGCACTGTGGAATTGGCATATAGGGAAGAGTTAGACAGAAAGCGCCTAAACCTAGAAGACAGCCAGCGCAACAGCCTTACCCCTGGATTCTTCTCTATTCACGTGTGAAGACACTCTGGTTAAGTTGCCCTTGACCATTTTTTATGAGGGAATTGATATGCTACAGTGAGGACCAAGCATCAAGGGATTCCCAGGAGTCTTGGGGAATAGCGGCCTTTCTTGAGGTCTGTTGCTGGGGTCGTAGACTCAAATGCATACAGAAGCCGGACAAGCCACAGTAATGAGTAAAGCAAGCCAGGAATTAATGTGTTCCAATCCACACTCTTCTTGAAATAGGCATCTCTCTCTCTCTCTCTTTTTTTTTTTTTTTTTTTGAGACAGAGTCTTGCTCTGTCACCCAGGCTGGAGTGCAGTGGCGCAACCTCGGCTCACTACAAGCTCCGCCTCCCGGGTTCACACCATTCTCCTGCCTCAGCCTCCTGAGTAGCTGGGACTACAGGCGCCCGCCACCACGCCCAGCTAATTTTTTTGTAATTTTAGTAGAGACGGGGTTTCACCATGTTAGCCAGGATGGTCTCGATCTACTGACCTTGTGATCCGCCAGCCTCGGCCTCCGAAAGTGCTGGGATTACAGGCATGAGCCACCGCGCCCGGCCGAAATAGGCCTCTCTTTTCCTCTGTTTTTTATTCTCTAATTTTTTATAGCAACATGAGTAAAGGGAAGTGTTTCTCTATTATAAAAGATTTTTTAAAAAGTGTTCCTTAACTGTAATACAAAGGTAATAATCGAGAGTACAAATTTTCAATTATTGCTTAATTAAAAACAATAACTTCAACAAACACAGGGTGAAGGCCAAATTTAGTCTAAAAAAGTACTAGTCTAAGACATCTGGGCTACTATGGATATAATGCCTGCTCCACCATGTGCACACCACATTCAATAGTCTGTCTGCCCAGGCGTGGTGGCTCTGGCCCGTCATTCCAGCATTTTGGGAGGCCAAGGCGAGTGGATCACTTGAGGTCAGGAGTTCGAGACCAGCCTGGCCAGTATGGTGAAACCCCGTCTCTACTAAAAATACAAAAATTAGCCAGGTGTAGTGGCATGCCCTCTGTAATCCCAGCTACTAGGGAGGCTGAGGCAGGAGAATCGCTTGAACCCAGGAGGCAGAGGTTGCAGTGAGCCGAGATTGCACCACTGCACTCCAGCCTGGGCAACAGAGCAAGACTCTGTCTCAAAAGAAAAAAAAAAAAATAGTCAATCTACCATAAGCCCAATCCAAGAATATAGATGGGGGTAGGGAAGAAACCACATAGAACTTCCACTATAGCATCTTCTATTACCATATTCAAAAAAGACATAAAAGGCCTTGCAAAAAATAACTTTTACAGCATGTATTTTTAGGACAATATTATAGTGAGGTTCTGGTATATTTCACAGGCAATGAGCCTTTTCTTTCAACTGGACAATAGGGTGGTATAAGCCAATATAGGAAATCCTTCACAGAGCTTTACAGAATTGAGAGATTTTGGATTAATTTTCTCTCTGTGCAGCAAGGAGCTAGGAGAAAGAGATATCACTTGTCCAAGGCATGGAAAGACAGGGTTTGATTGTTATTTTGTTTTGTTTGGGAGGTGTTTTTCTCCAATGAGTTGTTAAAATCTAGAGAACATAAAGGAAAAAATAAGGATCTGATTTATACTTACACAAATTATACACCATTTAGTATTTATTAACAACCATATATCCATTCAATTGTCAAATTCTAACCATGTGCTGAGAGTATCTTCTTTATTTGTTTCTGATTTACAAGTTTTCTCTCCTCAATTCGAGTCCAATAAGCAACTTGAGGGCAGAGATATCATGTCTCACTATCTTCAGAATTCCCCAGCTCTTCTGGAACTTTCCATCCTGCATTATAATCACATGTGTAATAGCTTTCCCTTGAAGAGAGAATGCATTTGTTCATCTCTGTGTCCCATCCCATGGGCATTGCCTTTACCATAGTTAGTGAGAGCCCAGGAAATGTTATTTGGCTGAATACATAAATGAATTCTACTGACCTTGGGGCATATACGTTATTGAGGATAGCAATGGCACCCATGAAAACGTTCACTAACAAACAAATAATCGATTCCACTTTTACTGTTTTTTGATATTAAACAAAAAAAAAGGAGAGGAGTGTTGTCTTCTCTGGACTGTGAAAGGTGTTGGCCATGCTTGGTCAGGGAAGAAAATAAGAGAGGTGTGTATTAGTTATCCATTGCTTTATAACGCATTACCTCCAAAATCTTAGCAGCTTAAAACAACAAGCATGTATCTAATATTATCTCAGAGTTTCTGAGGGTTGGGAATCTGGGAGTGGCTCAATGGGATGCCTCAGGCTCAGCATCTCTCATGAGGTTGCAGTCAAGCTTGCAGGCACCTGAAGGCTCGACCAGGACCAGGAGCAGGAAGCCTCCGTTCCTCGCCTTGTGGGCTTCTCCATGGAACTGCTCATGACTTAGCAATGAGCTTCCCCAGAGAAAGAGAGATTCAAGAAAAAGGGAGAGAGGGTCCAGGATGGAAGCCAACGTCTTTTATGCTCTCATCTCAGAAATGACATCTCAATGTGGGAGGGAACTGCATAAGGAGTGAAGCTGATTCATACTTACACAAATTCCACACCATTTAGTATTTATTAACAACCGTATATCCATTCAGTTGTCATAAAAATATCAAATTCTAACCATGTGCTGAGAGTATCTTCTTTATTTGTTTCTGATTTACAAGTTTTCTCTCCTCAATTCGAGTCCAATAAGCAACTTGAGGACAGAGATATCATGTCTCACTGTCTTCAGAATTCCCTGGCTCTTCTGGAACTTTCCATCCTGCATTACAGAGTACCAGGAGGCGGGGACCACTGCGGGCCATCTAGGAGGCTGCATTTGTTAAATTGGGATACACAGTGTCCAGTGTTGTTTGCAAAGAGACTTTGGGACCCCTACCTTAGAAAATATAAAATTATCTTTCCTACCAGAATTAGGACCTTTGACATATTTGCATGAGTATGGATAGTGATCTAAAAGAAAAAATAATTCTGTAAGTTGACCTGGCATGTGCTGTTCCAGAAAAGGCATTGAGGTCACAGCCTCTGCCTCCAACCCCACAGGACTAGCCCAAAGCTCTTGAACTACCTGTCCCTTCAGAAATAATCTTGCCACTCAAACATGAGGAGTTACTCTAGCCAGAGGAATACTGCGGGATCCAAATCCTCGAGGAAAAGACTGTGCCCATTTATGTCCCTCTGGCTCAGAGGGGGTTTGACTGTAAATGCAAAATGGTCATTTTCTGTGAACTTTCTGAAGACAGGTTTTGCTGAGAAAGAAATGTCCATTAGAGATAGCACTCAATGAATTATTGTGGAGTGAACAAGAGGCCACAAGTCAGATGCTATCTCAACAGACCAAAATTCCAGATGTTAGTTTGCTCCTGAATATTGGTGCTGGCTTAAGAAGATAGATTTAAAAATGAATATCACCAAGATTTCAGGACAAGCTGTGAGTTTAAAGAGCCTTATTAAAAATGCATAAGTATATGTTTATATAAATATGCACCTTCGTATTTGTGTATTAGTTATCCATGACTGTGTAACACATTGCCTCCCAAACCCTAGCAGCTTAAAACAACAAGCAAGTATTATCTGACACTTTCTGAGCATCAGTGCACGTTCTTCTACTTCCCTTGTGGACCTAATCAGATTTCGTGATAATTGCATGTTTATTAAAGTCTTTCCTGATAGCCTAGAGATTCCCTGAAGACAGAAATGGGTCTTTCTTGTGTATGGAGGTCTCTCCAGTATTTGGTATGGAATGGTACTTTTAGCAGATACTGAAAAAATATTTGTTGAGTCTTTTTTATGTTGAACCTTTTATTTGTAGACGTTTATACCTGTTCTTACAGGATATGTATTGTTTGGCATGTATAGATTTTCAATTCATGTAGATGGTGTTGTATTATAGATCTCACACTGTTTCTTATTTTTTAATTCAGCACTGTGTTGCAAGATCCATCCACATTGCTATGCGGCCTCCATATGTTACTTCTAATATCTGCAAAGTATTACATGGTATGCAAGCACTGCATTTCACTTAAGCAGATTGTCTCCCACCTTCTTCTCCACAAACAAAGCACTAATGAGCATTCTTACATGCATCCTTTTACAGGGGCATGTTAAAAATTTTCTTAAGGTTATATGCCCACAGGTAAAATTACTGGGTCAAAAAAAATGTGCAGCTGGGTGTGGTGGCTCACACCTGTAATCCCAGCACTTTGGGAGGCCGAGGCGGGCAGATCACTTGAGGTCAGGAGTTCGAGACCAGCCTGGCCAACATGGCAAAACCCTGTCTCAACTAAAAGTACAAAAATTAGCTGGGCCTCATGGTGCGTGCCTGGAGTCCCAGCTACTTGGGAGGCTAGGACAGGAAAATCGCTCGAACCCGGGAGGCGGAAGTTCCAGTGAGCCAAGAATGCCCCACTGCACTGCAGCCTGGGTGACAGAGCGAGACTCTGTCTCAAAAAAAAAAAAAAAAAGAAGCATATATTTAATTTGACTAAATACAGCTGAATTGCTGTCCAAGGCTTCCACCAAGTAGTTCACATATTTTCACTTTACCACCAAACTTGGCACTATCCAAGGCCCAAATTTTGCTAATGTAGTAGATGTAGTGATAATTCATTGTGGTTTATTTTGCCTTACCAATAAATTTAAGTATCTCTTCATATGCATGTTAACCCTATGGACTTTCTCTTCTCTAAAATACCTGTTCGCTCCTTTCCCAATTTCTCTACCAGGGTTGCCCATTTTCTTCTTGATGAGTAGAAATTATTTGTACATCTATATTCTATATGTGCAATTTGAGATATTTGCAGTTTTACTCAATACAAATTTCTTCTTTCTGTCATCTGGTAACTTTATTCATAATGTCCTTTTTTGAATAGAAATAATTCATGCATGTGGCCCTTTCTGTTTTGTTTTATTGTTTCATTGTTCTTGTACCTTACAGCTTTTATTATTTATTATAGTACAATTTTACATTTTTCAAGTAAGTTTATCAAGTTCCTAGAAAAAAAATCAAACTGAAATTTTTATTGGTTTTCAATGAATTTATAGATTACTTCAAGGAGGATTGTTATCATTATAAGATTAGTTCGGCCCAGCTAAGCATGGTACAGATCATATTGCATGTTCTTTAATTATGGAGTTTTTAAATTTTTTTCATGGAAGTGTAGTATATTCTTTTTTTTGTTTTTTTGAGACGGAGTTTCGCTGTGTCACCCAGGCTGGAGTGCAGTGGCGCAATCTCAGCTCACTGCAAGCTCTGCCTCCCGTGTTCACACCATTCTCCTGCCTCAGCCTCCAGAGTAGCTGGGACTACAGGCGCCCACCACCATGCCTGGCTAATTTTTTTGTGTGTGTTTTTAGTAGAGACAGGGTTTCACCGCATTAGCCGGGATGGTCTCATTCTCCTGACCTCGTGATCCCCCTGCCTCGGCCTCCCAAAGTGTTGGAATTACAGGCGTGAGCCACTGCGCCCAGCTGAAGCGTAGTATATTCTTAACAACAAATTCTCAATTATGTTATGGTTTTTGTTGATATTGTGAATGGCATCTTATTTTTTATAAAACTATGTGATTATTGATGCTATAAAATATTCTAATAGTTGAGAGTTTATCATATTTCTAGCAACCTTGCTAAACTCTTTTTTCATTGAGAGCTTACCATATTTCTAACAACTATGCTAAACTCTTCATTAGTTCTAATAGTTTGTTGATGATCATGGTCTTTCTAGGTACAAAGTAATCTCTTCTGAAAGTAATAGCAGTTTTATTTTTTCCCTTTCAGTTCTTGCATCTCTTCTTTCTTTCTTTTCCTTATAATATTGGCCAGTGCTATGAAAAACAGCAATGGTAATGGTTGTTATTCTTGTCTTGTTCTTGTCTTAGATAGAGAATAAATTCCAGCAGCAGGATGGTCTGAGTAGCCCCTTTTCTCTGGAGGCTCTTGGGGAGAGTCTGCTGCTATAAAGGTGCTGGGAGCTCCACTTATGGCTCATAATCTTTCTAAAAACTTCTGTTCATACATGTTAATTTACATTTACTGGTGGCGTTCAAGGGTTCTCATTTTGTCAAGAACATTTGGAAGTCGTAGACACTTCATTTAAATATATTATTCACGGGGTCAGAGACTCCATGCCCATGATGAGATATTTTAGCACAATGGGTGCCATGATTATGAAGAATTTGGGCAAATTGATACTTTTTTCCATATTCAATAAATATTTTTTGAATGAATGAATGAAGAAATAATCCTAGAAACACATCTAAGTTAAAATTGGACTCAGTCTTTGGAGGGTCTTAAGTTAGCCAACTCTGAAAAAATCCAAACTTGAAGAAGAGGGAAGCTATGGCAACCCTTGTTTCCTTTTTGTTTGTCAAACTGGGTGGCCCCATTACTTGCTTCCTGCCTGGCAGCTTCAGTGATTGGACTCCCCCAGGCTTTGGCCCATTTCCTCAGCTTAAATCCAGAGAGAAATAGACACCACTGAACATGCAGGCTTCCTCTTCTCACTAGGGGATTATCTTCATATACTTTGCCTTTTCCCCTACCCTGTTATGGCAGACCTCCTGCTGGCTTAGGAGTTAAGATTCAAGGGGGATGTGGTGTGTGTGTGTGTGTGTGTGTGTGTGTGTGTGTGTGTGTGTGTACGTGCCCATGCACATTTGCACAAGCCCATGTGTGTATGAATGTGCAGTTTCCAGCATCTTTTGCTCTTCCATAGTGAGCCAAGGCTCTTTGTGTGATTAATGTGAGGCAGAAATTGTGGTCAAAGGGGGAAAAAAAGGCAGCAGGCCTCTGCACTCTTCCCTCACTCAGATTAACGTGGAGTAGAGAGGATTTAAATCAAGGATGGCGCATCGTTTTCATCCATTATCCCAATTGCAATCAATTGGTATTGGCTGCCTGGACTGCTGCATCAGGAAGGATTCTGAGGCTGGGTTCCAGCCTACCGGGAAAGCATGCCACAACCAATTAACCATGTCTCCCCTGGGCACAGGAAGGGTAAGCAGCAACTCACAAGCCAAATGCAAGCCACAGCAGGAGATGCTGGTCCAGTATGCCTACAGCAATGGAAGAACTGGAATGTTCTAACCTCCAAGGGCAAACAAGGGCCCTTGTCTATTGCCATAGAAACATACACCTAAATAGGATCTGTATAGAGAATCATTGGGTGATATTTGCACAATGGAAAGGAAGAAAGGAAAGAAAGGAAAGATTTTGGCTGCTGTCACCCATGTTTTAATTTCTGTGGGATTTTTTTTCTCTTTCTTTCTTTCTTGCATTCATGTGATCCCATGGAAACCAAAGCCATCTGAGTAATACATACTTAACAAGTAGAGTAAGCTTTAGGCAGGTGATACCGTCAGAGCAGAAATGGCAAATCCGTTTTCCCTCACCCACCAGCTCCAATCAATTAGTAGAAGCTTCTCTCCAGCTCCTGGATTTCTGATCCTGGCAGGTGTTCGGATGCCCAAGCGTGGGCCTGGTTGGCTGGCACTGTATCTATGCATTGGTGTGGCATCACCATTCTGACAGGTAGCAAAGGGTACCTATAACCCACAAGACACCATCTGGCCAAGAACCCTGGGACACATAGTTCCCCTTTGGCTTTCTAACCAACTCTGATGCTGGATGTCTGGGCTTGGGAAACCCCCACGAAGCTGCCCCCAAGACACTGGGCATTGTCTGAGGCTTCTCTCATTCACATGGACAAGTGTACTTAGCCCGGCTGGCAGGCCCTACACACAGCCTGGCAGCATCCAGGAGCTTGAGCAAGGTGGTGAGAATCCAGGCTTGGGGCTGTTCACTCCCCGGGGAAGCTGGCTTCTCTCTCTGGCTCTACTCAGCCTTCCAGGGCCACCAGCACTAGACTCATCTTAGACCCCAAACAAGTTTCCCCAGGCATGCCTGTGAGCCTGTGCCCTGATCACTCAGTACTTACTGCAGGTCTCGGACACCCCTCTCCTCCTCTATGACAATCTTTCCCCTAATGTACTTTAAGTCACTGTCCGGGACATCCCATCATCCCCACACATCAACCAGTAGTCCCACGGGTGACTGAAGAAGATGAGGAGTCCCTTCTTCATCAGGGTCCTTTGGTCAGAAAATCAGAAACAGAGGCTCATTGAGAAAATAGAGATACTTCACTTTCCCACGGCATTTTACAGTTCACCAAGAGCATTCTGACAAGTCTGATCTAATCACAAATTTGATCTCATTAAAGCACAAAATATCTTCAAGATAAGGAGTTGATACCCACTTTTCCTTCTCAGAGCTGAGTCTCAGAAATGTGAAAGAACTTTCCTGAGCCCATGCAGCATGCTAAGGACAGAGGCCAGGCTCAAACCTAGAGTATCTGGACCCTGCGCCATGGTCTGCCTGCCATAACCAGGCTGGCTGGTTGAACTTTTTATCTGTGGCTATGGTGGCTATAAGTTCTGGGGCCTTGTGAAACTTGTCACTGCTTTTTAACCCCACAGTAACCCCATTTCCTCACTGGGACCTGGAATCCAGCAACAGAGTCTGCCTCATTACCCTTTCCTGGATGTCATCTCTTTCACAGAGTTCAAAATTTCTGGGAGGGTGATATGGTTTGGCTGTGTCCCCACCCAAATCTCATCTTGAATTGCAGCTCCCATAATTCCCTCATGTTGTGGGAGGGACCCAGTGGGAGATGATTGAATCATGGAGGCAGTTCCCCCATACTGTTCTGTGGTGGTAAGTCTCACGAGATCTGATGGTTTCATAAGGGGAAACCCCTTTCTCTTGGCTCTCATTCTCTCTTGTCTGCCACCGTGTAAGACATGCCTTTCACCTTCTGCCGTGATTGTGAAGTCTCCCCAGCCACATGGAACTGTGAGTCCAGTAAACCTTTTTTTCTTTATAAATTACCAGTCTCGGGTATGTCTTTATCAGTAGTGTGAAAACAGACTGATACAGAGGGATAAGACATTAAGATAATTATAATTTAAGTGGAATTAGTTTATTTGCTCCCTCTTCTGAACTGAGGGGAGAAGACATGACTAAAGCCAGCACAGCTGAGAGGGATGGTGACTGGCTGGTGGCGTGGGTACACAAATGAACCCCACCTATATCTTCACCTTGCCCTAGAAGTCACTGTCCAGGTATATCCAGAATTGTGTATACCCTGCATGTAGCCAGGAAGGGGTTAAAATAAATTAAGAAAACAGAAACTGAAAACATTCCTGGGAGGGACCTGCTTGACACTGAGGCCATCAGCCTAAGATACTCTCCTGAAAGTCTCCTCTTGGGAAAGCAAGAATATGAATTCTTTCCTGGGTGATATGGTTTGGATGTGTCCCCACCCAAATTTCATCTTGAATTATAGCTCCCACAGTTTCCAAGAATATGGGGATATTTCCTATTTCCAATTTCCTAGAATATTGTTCTGGGATTGTGGGAGAACAATAACATTCAAAGCTAAAAGTCTCCTCTTGGGAAAGCAAGAAACCCCATTGGGATTTCCTCTTGGGAAAGCAAGGGGAGACTTTTAGCTTTGAATGTTATTGTTCTCCCACAGTTTCGCAAAATGCTAAATAGCTGTGCTCTTTCACTCTTTGTAGGAGAGAGGAGTAAACTGCATTGGTTTCTCTTGTTTTTTCACCAAAATTCCTGGCCACTAGGACAAGGGACAGTGGAGACTGTTTGTGATTTAGACAGGGAGCCCCTAGATTTCCACCATACAAACCTGGGTCCTAGGAGCTTTCCTGTTCAGGAAGCAGATTTTCTTCCCCCGTCTGTTTGCCAACTGCTATTCCACTTGTATATTTCAAAAGTAATAAAGGCCAACATTTTAATTAACCCCACTGATAGAACCTCATTCTGTCAGACTTTAGGATGATCCTAAAGTCCTTTTGTTTGCGGGGCTTAGCCTGGGAGAGTTTTTGGCTTTGACCAGTGTACTAGTGTGTTCTCATGCTGCTAATAAAGACATACCTGAGACTGGGTGATTTATAAAGGAAAGAGGTTTAATGGACTCACAATTTCACATGGCTGGAGAGGCCTCACAATCATGGTAGAAGGTAAGGAGGAGCAAAGTCACATCTTACATGGATGGTGGAAGGCAAAGAGAGTTTGTGCAGGGGAACTCCTCTTTATAAAACCATCAGATCTTGTGAGACTTAGTCACTATCATGAGAACAGCATGGGAAAGACCTGCCTGTATGATTCAGTTACCTCCCGCAGGGTCCCTCACATGACACATGGAAATTGTGGGAGCTGTAATTCAAGATGAGATTTGCGTAGGGACGCAGCCAAACCATATCACCCGGGAAAGAATTCAAGGGTGAGCTGGTAGTGGTAGACAGCAATCTTTTATTAAACAGTACTGCTCCTTGTGGAGCAGGGCTAACTCATAGGCAGTGGGCCCAGGATTGGCAATTTACGAGCTGTTGGCAACTGTATTTATATTCACTTAAACCCACTTTTAATTGCATGCAAATTAGGGGGTGGGTTAATGCAAATTGAGGAATAGGTTATTTAGAACTTTCTAGGAAAGGAGCTTTAACTTCTGGATCATTGCTATGGAAAAAGGTGGTAGCTTCAGGGTTGTTGCCATGGCATTTGTAAACTCGTGCTGGCGGGAGCATCTTATGCTAATGAGCAATGAGGGTAGCTAGGGATTGCTTTTTTGCCATCTGCTGATTTCTTCACTTTGTCTTGTCTGGACCAGATCCTGTATTGGTCAGCAGGGTTGTGAACAGAAAACAAGTCCTGCGGGTCTCCTATCTCACTTTAATCCCAACCTCTTCACTCTCCTCCGCGTCAAGTTTCCGCAACCAGTCCAGCTTTACCTTATTGGAATCACTGTATTAAGATTAGTGTATTTCTATAAGGTGCTTCTAAAACAGTTGCTGACGTAGAGTAAGCACTCAATAAATGTTAGTGATGATTATTAGCAATATAGGCCTTAGAATTGGCAGCCTGTGTGTTCTACCTTTTAATTATACTCTCTCGAGATTTTGATATATACTATGACAATTTCCAAATGATGTTCTGTAATCAATTACTATGGCTTCTAAATTAAAAAATGAGATGAGATCCAGGCACCATCCTCAGCCCTGGAGTCTTTCAGGCATCAGTTTATATGCTTTCCCTTACCATAAAAATGTGGGGTACACATCAGTGTTACTAGCAAGCAGAAATAAAACAGAAAAAAGTCCTGCTTCTCTCAGTGAAGCCCTGGTGTGGAGTCAGAGATACTTCCCCTGCTCCATACCATGGTGACCTAGGCATTCGCAGGAGTCACAGGCTGCAGTTCTGCTAATTCTGGGAAGTTTCATTCTGAGAGCTTGGAGGGACCCTTAGGCCGTGTCATTTTCACTTCATTTAAACCTGAAGAGCACTAGGAAGACCATCTGTCTGGGAATTCTGTCTTGACCAAGTGGTGTGGGGCAGTGACAAAAGTCCTGAACCGGGAGGCAAAGACCTGTCCTCCGGGATCTTTCAGAACATTAATTCACGGTGGAACCTCGAGCAACGCACGTTCCCTCCCTGGACTACTGTTTTGTCATCTATAATGGAGGCAGTTGAGCCAGATCAGAGATCAGAAACTAGTAGCTGGGGAGAAAGTACAGACTGCAGGTGTGTGTTATTTGGCTTGCAAAGTAGTGTTACAATTTTTATTAATTAGTCCTCGACAGTTAAAAATTCAGGTTTTTGCATGAAATCTGACTGCTCTTAAAAAGTCTGGCAACACTCGGATTGCGTTTCCTTAGAAAAATAACTGGCCTTTCTCTCCAGACATGACATAAGCTCTTTGATTTGCACAAGTTCTCCCCTTCCCTCCAGATCAGTCATTCACTTACATTACCTGCTTAGATAGCACTTATTGGCATTTGAGTTGGAGACCCCTAGTCTAAATGATTTTTTTTTTTTTTAAATGGAGTCTTACTCTATCACCCAGGCTGGAGTGCAGTGGTACGACCTTGGCTCACTGCAACCTCCGCCTCCTGGGCTCAAGTGATTCTCCTGTCTCAGTCTCCTGAGTAGCTGAGACTACAGGTGCATGCTATCATGCCTGGCCAATTTTTTTTTGTATTTTTAGTAGAGACAGGGTTTCACCATATTGGTCAGGCTGGTCTCGAACTCCTGACCTCAAGTGATCCACCCGCCTCCGCCTCCCAAAGTGCTGGGATTACAGGCATGAGCCACCGCACTCAGCCTAGTCTGAATTATTTCTAGTGGTCGCTTCTGCTTGGGCCACAGGAATGGGGTCACCTTGTTATATAGCATGTTGCTGCATAATAAGCTGTGCACCCAGTACACAGTGGCTTCAAACAACCCGTGTTTATTATATTATGTCTCACGATTTTGTGGGTCAGGAATCCAACAAGGCTTAGATAAACGTTTTTTCTGTCTCGTATCATGTCTGCAGAGGTCATTTGCTGCTATTCAGCTGGCAGATGAGCTGGCATGGAGGGTCCAAGATAGCTTCACTCTGCCGAGAGCGGTGGCTCATGCCTGCAATCCCAGCACTTTGGGAGGTTGAGGTGGGCAAATCACGAGGTCAGGAGACCAAGACCATCCTGGCTAACACACTGAAACCCCGTCTCTACTAAAAATACAAAAAATTAGCCTGGCATGATGGCGGGCGCCTGTAGTCCCAGCTGCTTGGGAGGCTGAGGCAGGAGAATGGCGTGAACACAGGAGGCGGAGCTTGCAGTGAGCCGAGATCATGTCACTGCACTCCAGCCTGGGTGACAGAGTGAGACTCTGTCCCCTGCATCCCTCCCCCTCTGCAAAAAAAAAAAAGACAGCTTCACTCACAAGTCTGTTGCTTGACAGGGATGACTGACTAGAAGTCTGGGTTCTGCTGTACGTGTCACTTGGAGTACTGCAAAGCTTCCCCAGAACCAAGGTAGTAGGACTCAAATGGTAGCTCAAGGCTCCCAGAGCAAGCATTCCAGGGGACCCAGGCACAAACTACAAGGCCTCTTGAGACCTAGCCTCAGAAATTCCAGAACATTACTTCTGCCACATTGCGTTGGCCAAGCAAGTCACTGAGGCCAGTCTTGTCATGGGGAGGGAACTTGGACTCAATAGGCAGAACTGGAAAAGAATTTGTGCCAACTTTACCAGGCCAGTTATTCAAATTCTGCTCTCCTGAATTAAAGGATAGTGATTAGGCCAAATAAAAACTGTCTTATAATAATCCATTATATAGTTATGTACCACATAATGACATTTTGGTCAACAACAGACCACATCACAATAGTGGTCCCATATAATTATAATATTATATTTTTTCTGTGCCCTTTCTATATTTAGGTATGTTTAGATATATACAAATACTCATTATTATGTTACAATTGACTGCATTTAGTACAGTAACATGCTATAAGGATTTGAAGCTTAGGCACACACAAGCGGCTATACCATGCAGTTCAGGTAAATAGGAAGCTATATCATGTAGGTTTGTGTAAG
This sequence comes from Theropithecus gelada, assembly GCF_003255815.1. Taxonomy (NCBI): domain Eukaryota; kingdom Metazoa; phylum Chordata; class Mammalia; order Primates; family Cercopithecidae; genus Theropithecus; species Theropithecus gelada. The sequence goes on from NW_020257675.1 coordinate 187,526, forward strand.
CACACTCTATGGTGTCTCCTCACAACATGTTTTTCAGAACATATCCCTGTCGGTAAGCAACACATGACTACACAAAAATTATGTCCCTGGCCCCCAAAGCAGAAAGACAGGTTTGTAGAAGAGAGAGAGCTCACTCTGCACTGTGCCCACTGCTCATTTCAGTGACTCCCCATGACATGCAATATCACACAGGACACTTTGAGTTACAAGGAAGTGAACTTCAAGTTTTATAAGAAAAAAACTTCAAGTTTTGAAGTTCAAGAATTGAACTTCAAGTTTTATAAGAAAAAAAAGGAGAAGACATGGATGGAGCCATTATCCTCAGCAAACTAATGCAGGAACAGAAAACCAAACACTGTATGTTCTCACTTATAAGTGGGAGCTGAACAATGAGAACACATGGACACAGGGAGAGGAACAACACACTGGGGCCTGTCAGGGAGTGGGTGGGGGGAGGGGGAACATTAGGAAAAATAGCTAATGCATGCTGGGCTTAATACCTAGGTGATGGGTTGACAGCTGCAGCAAACCACCATCGCATATGTTTACCTTTGTAACAAACCTGCACATCCTGCACACGTACCCCCGAACTTAAAAATAATTAAAAAAAAAAAAAAGAAAAGAAAAGAAAAGAAGAAACGGCCAGGCACGGTGGCTCACGCCTATAATCCCAGCACTTTGGGAGACCAAGGCTGGTGGATCACAAGGCCAGGAGATCGAGACCATCCTGGCTAACACACTGAAACCCCATCTCTACTAAAAATACAAAAAATTAGTCAGGTGTGGTGGCTTATGTCTGTAGTCCCAGCTACTCGGGAGGCTGAGGCAGAAGAATGGTGTGAACCCAGGAGGCAGAGGTTGCAGTGAGCCGAGATCACGCCACTGCACTCAAGCCTGGGCGACGGTGCGAGACTCCGTCTCAAAAATAAGTAAATAAATAAATAGAAGAAACTTGATTCACAGCAACAAAGGTAACTACATTAGTAAACATAAAAGACAGTATAAATATATTTTTGTAATTCCTTCTTCGGATTTTAAAAATAACTACATAAAGCAATTATGATAAAACTGTGCCAATGCCTTGTAATGAATAAAATGTGACTTGTATGACATTAACAGCACAAAAGAGGAGGGAGGATATTGTGCTTTATTTGAAGCAAAGTTTCTGTATACTGTTAAAATTAATTTAGCATTAATTTGAATTAGATTGTTTTAAGTTAAGATGCTAATTGCAATCCCCAGGGCAACCACTAAGAAAATAACTTAAAATATGTCATAAAAAAACAACAAGGAAAATAAAATGGTAAACAGAAAATATCTATTTAACACAAAAGAAGTTAGTAATGGAGAAATGGTAGAATAAAAAAGACTTAAGATATACAGAAAACAAATAGCAAAATGGCAGATGTCAATCCTGTCCTATCAGTCATTATATTCCATGTAAATGGGTTAAACACTCAAAGCAAACGGTAGAAAGATTAGCAGAGTGACTTTTTTAAATGACCCAATTGTATACATTCTACAAGTGACAAACTTTATAATCTAAGACATAAATCGGTTGAAAGTATTAATAAAAAGATGGAAAATGCTTGATTCATGTATCCAAAAAGCAAAAAAAAAAAAAAAAAAAAAGGAGACTTTACATCGGCCTCAGTTGAATACAGGAGTTCAAATGATGCTGTCGGGACTCAGCCTTATTTACCTAAGGTTTCTTCTCTGTTAATTCCACTCTCAGGTGATTCAGCCTCTCATGATGGCTCTCAGAAGCTCCAGGCTTAGCGACTCCAACAGAACATAAACATCTTTTTCTCTACAGTACCAGCAAACTTCCTAGTTTGAGTTTCTTTGGCCTGCTTGGGTTAAATGTCCACAACTGAGCTAGTTTCCAGGCCCACGCATAAATCACATGCTTTTCTCTGGAGGACAATTTGGCTTAGCTTCTCCTGACCAATATGGCATGAGAGGAAGTGAGGGGTGTTGCTACAATGAAGGCCAAGAGGCTATCACAGAAGGCAGGAGAGTGGATACTTAGCTGGCCAATAAACCACAAGCACCCACTACACATGCTTTTTGGGTTGGAGGCACATGGAAAAAAGCCAAGCTAAAAAATCTATGAGGTGTTCAAACATATGTCTTTATGTTCATGTTTTAATTGTCCAAAAAATTTTCCGCACTAACTTTTAAAATCTTTTTTAGCTCTTTTGATACATGAAACATGCTTGCATTGAGTTCTTAGAGACTGGGAAAAGGGAGAATGGAACCTCACGTCAAGAAGCACTTGCTCTGCATCAGGCCCATTCATATACCCAGTCTTACTCAAGCCATGAAACCCCAGGAACTAGATGGGGCTCTCAGACTTTTGAAGATGAGGAGACTGAGGAACAGGAAGTGCCCACTTTGCAGGGGGTAGTATGGATTCAGCACAGTCCCAGAGCCTAGGGTCCTTTTCCCTGCACTGCACTACCTGCGTCGTATTGCACATCATGCTATAGCTATGAGTCTTCCTACATGTCCACATTCAAGTAAGAGCCAGGAAGAAGCCACAGACATGCCCAGGTGGGATTTGGCTTCCCAGCAAACCTGGGTTTGAACCTTAGAATCAAAGCTAAATTAGGAGTATTGGAGATTGAGTGCAGGCAAGACACAAAGTTAGAATTTCTTGGTTTTCCCTTTACTGGAAAGTTATTTCACATCAGTGTCTGGTTGGTGGTGGTTTGTGTAAGTTGTACATTTATATTTTGCCTGCCCAGGCATCTCTGCGGGTGGGCATCATCAACCGTTTGCAAGATGATCTCCCCTTGATGATGGGTCATGATTCTCACTTTTATTTGCCTCTTGGTTCCAATTCGGGTCACACCAAATTTTTCAGTCTTTGGCTTCATCTTGGTATCAGGGATGGATCACGATGAATACTGGGATTGTTACAGTTGACTGTCTCTTTCCATCCTCAGTCATTGGCAGAGGCTGACAACCAATGTTGAAATCAGATGTTCCCTTCAGCCAGGTTTTTCTTTGAAAATGCTTCTCTCATTTTTGATGGATGAAGGGCAACAGTTTCCTTAATGTCTGCTACTGGACACAACCACTCAGAATCTCAGCCATAAAAAGGTGGGGTGCTGCAACCAGATTATGGGGGAATGTGTGTCAGGCAGGTAACAAAAAATCTGCTATATTCCCCATGAATGTATAAAGTGTTCCAATAGATCTTTTCTATTGACATTATTTAGCCAGCAGTCTGAGGACGGCAATAGTCTAAATGTAAAATATAGCACTTTTATTTATCAGGAATGAAAAACCAGTCCCCACACACGGCTAGTGAAAACTAAAAATTAGGAACTTGGCTTTGTAGGAGACATGAAACCTCTTTCACTCCGTTCCATTCCAGCCCAGTTTTTAAAAATGAAATGGAAGGTTATTTTGCTAGCAGAAAACTGTTATTGTTGCTGAATTTGCTAAGAAAATTGGGCAATTTATCAGTGAAGATGGCAACAGCAAATATACAGAGTTGCCAGAGGCATTATTTTGCCATCCTAGGTAGCATTAACAAGTTAAAAAAATTCTAGGTTCCAGGATGGCAATAATGAATTTTGGTCTCATGAGCAGGAAGATAGATGGCAGGTATATTTTCCCCTGAACATGTCCTGATGGACACCAGGCTTTTCTGGAAAAGAGGCCATGATGTCAGATTCTTATTAGCATTAATGATGGGTTGTTCAACAAAATCTCTGCACCTGGCACTACAAATGTCCCTGGAAGATTTGGGACTAACCTCAGACATAAGTGACTATTTGCTCTTGCCAGGTTAGCTCTTTTCTATCGGTATTCCGTGTTGGTTTTTGGCTTTGAATAATGTCTTATTTTATAAAGCACCAAGAAATAGTATCATGGTTGGGAGCCAAATGGATGGTGTTGCATTGATACGGCGAACACTATTAGGAGGGAATAAGTGAGTCTGGGTGGTGATAATGTTGAGCAGCAAAGCTGTTGTTATTGACCATTTTATAGGAACAGGTTCTTTTTAAGGCTGCATGCCTACATATTTCAAACAATGCGCTTGAGAAATGTCCAAAGACATACAACAAACAGAACGAGAATAAATGCTGAGTTGAGACAGATAGCCCAGCTTGAAAGTTCTGTTATGAAAAACAGGAAATACAGATACAGGCAGGATATTATGTTAACTAGACTGATAAAACACGAAGCAGCCTCCTTAGGAGAGGTGTTTTCACGGTCCCCTCGGTAAACACTTAGCACTTGGGGATAGCAACAAATTATTGGGGAAGGTAGTAAAAGGTGTGGCCTTGGAATTAGACCAGGGCACAAAAAGGAAGACAAGAGGAAAGAAAACTAACCACTGTACATACACCAAAGCGGAGAGAAAGGTTATGCCAAATCCACCATTTGACAGTCTGGTCATGTCCATTACAGTGGGCAGTTTTCTTGGGACAAAATGTTGCACTAAGCGAAGAGATTTTTATCTTAGAAGAGCCACATTAGCCAACAATTTGGACCCCGTACAGAGAGAGAGAAAGAGAGAGAGAGAGAGAGGATATATTTTTCTTCTTGGAAAGCCTACATAAGTGAGCAGCTTTCCCTGTGGACCAGAGTTTACTTTGTTTGCAGGCAAAGGAAGGTAGAGGTGGATATGAAGAGTGTGGGCAAAGCCAGTTTCAGTGCCTTTGTGTTCTCCTGCATGGACTGCACCATCTTCTGCTCTGTAGCCAGTCTCCAGGATGGCTCCTGAGGACCCCTGCTCCCATGACTCTTAGCTTTGGGTAGTTCCCTTCCGCATTGAATAGAGTATGACTTTTGAGACTAGGTTTAAAGCTGTGGCTTCCGTCTGGCTCTCTTGGATTGTTTGCTCTGGGGGAAGCCAGCTGCCTGTTGTGAGGACACTCAAGCAGCTTTTTGGGGAGGTCCCATCGTGAGGTATTGAGGCCTCCTGCCAATGTCCACATGAGTGGGCTGCCTTGGAAGTGGGTCTTTCACACCCAGTCTAGACTTTTGGTGGCTGCAACTCCAACCAATATCATGACTGCAACCTCATGAGAGGCCCGGAGCCAGAACTACCCCGCTAAGACATTCCCAAATTCCTGACCCATGGAAACTGAGAAATCATAAATGTTATTGTTCTCAGCCACTATATTTTAGGGTAGTTTGTTATACAGCAGTAGCTAATGAATACAACTGGCTATCCTTCTTGATTTGGGATTACCTCTATAATTATAATTTTAAAGTATTTCAGACTTTTATATTAAAATATAATAGAGCAAGTAACATATATTCAGGCATAAAAGGAGGTAAAATTACATGTCCTAGCATACTATTCTATACAATAAAAGTCAAAGAAAATGGGATTTTTTTGTGTGCAATTTCATCTGAAGGGCTGAAGCTACGGTACACACAGGGACATTGTATCGAGTTGGCTTTTGCTCTGATTGAGCCATTGGCTTTTGCTTCCATTGAGCCCATGAAAGAGCCACTGGGGAACTTTGAGTAGAGGAGTGACAATACTGAACTGATGTTCCAGAAGACAGTCTGTGTACCCAGACCACCATGTACCCAAGTACATGCTAGCGAATAAAAATGACCTGCCCCTGCCCTCAAGGTGTTTTCAGGCTCATTTATACTCAGCCACACTGGGAAAGCTATCAGTCTTCCCTCCCACTTGGTCTGTACCTTGGGATTAACCCTTACATAGGAAGAGAGAGCTAGGAGGAGAGTCAGAGCATTCTATTTGCCCACAAATGTTCAGAAAGGCATGAACAATTTGTTCTTTGGCTCTGAAACTGCTTAGCTTAGGTCTAAAGACCCATTTGAATTGTTGCCATGTTACAGAGTCTCAGAAGTTCTAGCACTATGTATTAGTCTCTTACCCGCTGCTATCACAAAATACCTTTGAGTGGGTAATTTACAACAATGGAAATGTATTACTTATTGTCCTGGAGGCTAGGAAGTCTAAGACCAAGGCGCCAGAAGATTCAGTGTCTGGTGAGGGCTCACATTCTGCTTCATAGATGGCACTTTCTTGCTGCTTACTTACATGGCAGAAGGGTGAACAAGATTCCTTGGGTTTCTTTTATAAGAACACTAATCCCATTCATGAGGGCTCTGCCCTCATTACTTAATCACTTCCTGAAAGGCCCCATCTCTACTACCAACACACTGTAGATTAGGTTTCAACATATAAATTTCAGCCATACAGAAACCTTCAGACCATAGCCAAGTGTCCAGTCAGTTATGCTATGGTAACAAACAACCCCAAAAGCTCAGTGCTTCAAATGACAATGATTTTACTCTTGCTCATGTTCCATGCCCAATGCAATGGGGAGGAGTCTCTGTTCACTGTAATCATTCTGGGGCCCAGACTGATGGAGGTTCTGCCATCTTATGACAACACCGTATCAACACGAGGCTGGAATTAAGTGGTTTGCCCTGTTTTTGCCCAAGGAATTGAACAGGGCATTTCTTTTTACCTTTTGTTGGCCAAAACAAGTCACATGGCCACCCCATCTTCCAGAGGGGTAAGGAAGTGTTATTCTACACATACCTGGAAGTAGAAGAAAACAGAATATTAATGAGCATCAGTAATGCCTGCAACAAAGAAGCTTCTTCTTTTTTTTTTTTTCTTTCACAATTTGCTGGAAAATAAATAAGGAGAGAGAAAGACAAGAATCACAGTTTGATTCCCTGAGATCTTTGTCTCTGTGAGATAGGAATACAGTGAGGTGAATCCTAAACTGGCTTTCCTTATTCTCAGTGAATTAGTGTTTTTGTTTTTATTTTCTTACCAAGGACCTATATATGTTCAAGGTGCTGTGCTGGGTGCTATAGAAGAGATACAAAGTTGATTAGATATGGTCCCTCCCTTAAGGGAAGCGCATGGCCTCTCAGTTTTAACATAGTTATGAGAGTAAATTGCCTGTAATAATTATTTAATATGTTCCAGAGATAAATACACTTTTCAGTTTCCTAATGTCTTTTTTCTCCAAGTAGATGGTAATGGAATGATCATTCCATTAATTACCAGTTCAAATTTCTTCTCCGAATTTTTCTCTGTGATCAGAGAATGGAAACATGGTCCAGAATGCTGAGCTATGTCACACCTTGATTATGTTTGAGGTTTATCTTTAAAAAGGGCTGCAAGATAAAATACAGGATACTCAGTTAAATTAGAATTTCAGATTAACAGCAAATAACAAATGCTTAGGACATACTTACACTAAATGTTTATTTCTTGTTTATCTGAAATTCTAATTTAAATGGGTAGCTTATATTGTTATTTGCTAAACCTGGCAACTTTATCGTAAAAACTCTTGACCGGGCATGGTGGCTCATGTCTGTAATCCCAATACTTTGGGAGGCCGAGGCAGATGGATCACGAGGTCAGGAGTTCGAGACCAGCCTGACCAATATGGTGAAACCCTATCTCTACTAAAAATACAAAAATTAGCTGGGCATGGTGGCACGCACCTATAGTCCCAGCTACTTGGGAAGCTGAGGCAGGAGAATCACTTGAACCGGGGAGGCGGAGGTTGCAGTGAGCCGAGGTCACACCACAAGATTGTGCCACTGCACTCCAGCCTGGGAAGAGAGCGAGACTCCGTCTCAAAAAACAAAAACAAAAAACAACTCTTCATCATCACGGAAGCCTCAACCACTTCTAATCTCATTCTGTTCCACCTCCCTCGCCATCTCCACATGTCTATGCCACACCAGCCCTACTAGCCTCGTTTCTACTCCTTTAAGAAGCATGGCATGCATCTACCTCAGGGCTTTTGCCCGTGTTGTTTCCTCTGTATAGAACCCTCTGGTTGTCTGGGAAGCTGACTCCTTTTTATTCTCCTCAGCTCAAATGATCTGAAGTCGCACTCTCTTGCCCTGTTTCCATCATTCCTGGTCACATTGCTGCATTTATTTATAGAAGTTGCTACTCTAAAATTATCCTAGTTTTATTGTGTGCGTCTCTTTCTTCACTATAATGTAAGCTAGTGAGAGCAGGGACTGTGTCTCTCTTGTCCTTTGCCAGATCCCAGCACTGATAAGAGAACCTCCTGGAAGGTGGTGGGTGAGAAATAGACATTTATGAGTTGAGTTATGCTTTAGTTTGCTCAAGGCTCCTGTGTTTTTGTACATGCAAATACCTACGCATACAGGAGATAAGAGTTAAGGGAAAGATTAGACAACCAAATGATATAATTTATGATAGGGGTAAATGTACTTTAAAAAAAAAAGTAGAACAATGTACTGAAGACCAACTACTTTCACTGGGTTCTACTTTCACTGAGGTTGTTAGAAAAAGCACTTCTGATTAGGTGATGTGAACTGAGTTCTACATAATGAGAAAGAAGGAGCCATCCAAGGAGAGACTATTAAGGGTATAGTAGCAGTTGAAACACTTCTAAAATAAGAACATACTTGGCTTATTTGAGGAATAAACAAACAGTTGAACAGCATAGCTGGAATAGCATGAGCCAGAGAGCAACCTGTGGGAGAGGTGGTTGGAAGGACAGTCAGAGAAGTCTTAAAACTCTTGTTGGAGTTTTACTTTAAATACAATGACAATATCTTTAAGAGCTTGAATTTGGAGAAATAATATGTCCCTTGGTAGCTGTGATGAAAATGGACTCCAGAATAGAAAGCATGGAAATAGGAATACCAGACAGGAGGCCATTTCAGTCACCCAGCCGAGAGTGGATGGTGGATTTGTCTAGGTTTTTGCTTTGACAATGAAGAGAGAAGGGGGCAAGTTAAGATATAATAGTGAGGCATCACCAACAAAAATTGATTAATTAATTAATGGAAAGAATGGAAGAATGCATTGGTGGATGTGAGGGTGGATAAATAGATTCATCAGTGGATAGCGGGTGGATATTGGATGGATGGATGGATGGATGGATGGATGGGTGGATGAATGGGTGGATGAATGGTAGATGGATACTGAGTGGATGGATGGATAGATGAATTGGATATTGGATGGATGGATGGATGGATGGATGGATGGATAGATGAATGGTAGATGGATATTGGATGCAGACATGATAGATGAGTGGATGGCTGGCTGGTAGATAGATATTGAATGGATGGATGGATGGATGGATAGATGAATGGTAGATGGATATTAGATGCATAGATGATGGATGAATGGATGGATGGATGGATGGATGGATGGATGGATGGATGGATGGTAGATAGATATTGAATGGATGGATGGATGGATGGATGGATGGATGGATGGATGGATGGATGGATAGTGGATAGAGAGACAAAGGATAGATAGTAAGTGATGTGTGGGTGAGGAAGTAAAAAATGCTTATTAAATTCTCAGACTCCAGACAAATCTCCTTTTGAACCTTATAGCTGACACCCTTATTAACAGAGAAATCTTGAAGAAGGAGTTAATTAAGAAGGCTCACTTTCTTCATCTGAAAAGAGGACTTTAATACATACATTTTGAAAATAATGTGAAGAATAAAAGGGATAATACCTACTGATCCATTACACCAGTGCCCAGGACACAGTAGTCATTGTTATTCACTTCCCATATCTTGTGTATCGATTTGTAACTTTCAAGTAGTCTTTTCATCACTTTCTCCGTCAGCTAGTTTATATTGCTCAGACTCGGAGACTGAACTAAAACCTGGCAAAACAATAACATTTATACCCAATGTTTAGATTTTTTAATGAAAGGGAGAAATGATGGAGTGTGGGAAGTGTTATAAACTATTCAGTATTTCAATTTTTTAATTCACAATCCTGAATTCCCTTTGATGGTTTTTTAATATAGGGAGGGCTCTTGTGAGTATGTGTGAATAATTAAACTTTTTTGAATTTGAACATAAGTTGGAAGAAGCTCATTTCACTGTCAATGATGTGAGGCAAAGGAAAGCCCAATGGGCATCTTTTCTACGCTAAATAATTTTGTGGGTTTTTTAAAAAAAATTCCTATCTTCTCCAATAGTCTGAGAAAGAAAGCCTTTGGAAGGTTACTTGTCATGCTGTTCTTCTGTGTTATCTTGATAAATCCTGATTGAAGGAGAAAGAAGAGAAGGAGGATTGAGACAATAATGAGGTTATCATTGTTTGAGCATTTACTACACAGACTCTCCCGCCTTTGGTCCCTCAGCAGCCCAACAGGCAGGTTTCAAGTAGTACTCTGCCCATTGCGCAGATGGGTCAACTGAGGTTTTCACAGGCTATGTGGCATGTACAGCACAGGTGCACATTCAGACTGGTTTGATTTCAATGCTGGGACTCTCTACTATTTCCCCAGGCGGCTCCTTGATTGGTTGCTTGGCATCAAGCCATTTCTCAGCATTATTTACTGTGCTTATTCATTCTCCTCCCTCCTCGTTGGCTGACAGCTATTGATTTCTGTGCGTGATTCTGCCCTTGGCCTCAAATAGTTTTGCAATTTCTTCCCCAATTTTCAAGTGAACTTTATCATCCCTTTGCTTAGTGAAGCTCGTCTTTGTTCTTTGGGCAATAATGGATGATTCCGTAAATGGCATGTCACAGAACAGAAGAGATGTGAGGGCGACCTTTATTAGATTAAATATGTTTTCCCCACCCAGTGCTCCGCAGATCGTGGGATTTCTATCAGAAGACAGACAACAGGGACTGAACTGTATGCAGCCAAGAGCTTCCCAAAATTGTATTGGTAATTACTTTTCTTGATATAGTAATAATTACTGATAATGATTTCCTATAAATTTTAAGAGTTAATATATCAATGCAGTCCAGATATTATATATTCAGTTTGCTTAAAATCTCCTTAAGATTGTCACTGGATTCTTGGATGCTGTCATCCCCCACATAGAGGGAAGACTGATAGGAATTTGTGACTATGATGATTCAACTGGCAGTAGGATTCCAAATTCTTTGCTGCACCCACAGGATCTGATTCCTGTCTACTTCCTTTCTTCCATTCTCTCCCTTGTCCACTTCTGTCTAGCTGTGGTGATATCTTTTTGTTCTCCAACTATACCAAGCTTGTTCCTGCCACAAAGCCTTTGCACCTTGTGTTCCCTCTGCCTAGAGCGTTCTTCCTGAATACCTGTGCCTGGTTGAAGAATTTTTATCATTCATGTATCAATGTAAACGTCACCAACCTGGAAAGGCCTAACTAAAATATCTCACCCACTGATATGGTTTGGCTGTGTCCCCACCCAAATCTCATCTTGAACTCCCCACAATTCCCACATGTCGTGGAAGGAACTGGTGGGAGGCCATGAAATTATGGGGTTGGGTCTTTCCTGCACTGTTCTAGTGATAGTGAATGAATCTCACAAGATCTGATGGTTTTTAAAATGGGGGTTTCCCTGCACAAGCTTTCTCTTTGCCTGCTGCCATCCACGTAAGATGTGACTTGCTCCTCCTTGCCTTCTGCCGTGATTGTGAAGCCTCCCCAGCCATGGGGACTGTAAATCTATTAAACCTCTTTTTCTTCCCAGCCTCGGGTATGTCTTTATCAGCAGCATGAAAACAGACTAATATACCCTCCCAGGTAATTCATTCTCCCTCTGTCTCTCTCTCTTTCTCTCTAGTCTTTTAAATGTGCTTTTCATCAGGGCAAATTATTTGTTTTGTTTCTGCTCTGCCTTGCATTGTATACAAGCCTTGTGCATCTCTTCGGATTCCCTCGGTGCTGCCAGTCACTTGGTTCATATAGGCTGCAGCACAAGCTCCTGGGCCTACCTGAGCCACCTAGTTCTTCCTTCTGCCGCAGATGAATAGTCACAGACCCAGAGTCCCTGTCAATTCCAAAGGTGAAAGAATCACCCTGGGGTGAAAGGCATGGGACCTGGCTTCCTGAGCCAACCCCAAGTGGCAGTGAACCTGGAGGATGGGACATCCAGAGGAGCTGACTCTCCACAGGGGCAACTCTGCCCACTAGAAAGAGGAGACGAATGGGACCATGGAGTTGGCAGATAAATTACTTCTTCCTTCTTGCTCCCAGGGACTACTTTGAGGCATGATTTCTTCTCACATGCCATCCAGAAAAGCCCTGTATGCCAAGCAATACCTCTGCTGCATGGCCAGCCTTGTGTCTCCACAGCTTATTGCTAGGTGAAAATCATCACAGCAGCACGTTGTGTAGAGTGTCACTCACCTCACTCCCGCCCTCATTCTCACTGCCTTGAGCTCACACTTCCCAAATGAAACATAAGCATGTTAACCTTTGCCTCAAGTTGCTTTCTAGAGAATTCAGGACAAGAAAATCCCTAGGACTGAGAATATTTCCTAGCACAGACAAAGCACTTCAATATTGGGGGATGAATGGGAGGATAGATAAAAGGATAGATGGGTGGATGATGGGTGGATAGATGGATGGAAGAATGGAGGGATGGGTGAAAGAATGGGAGGGAGAGAGGAAGGGAGGGAGGAGGGAGGAAGAGAGGGAAGGGAAGGGGAGGGAAGGGGAGGGGAGGAAGGAATGGAGAGGAGGGGGGAGGGAAGGGAAGAAGGNGGAAGGAAGGAAGGAAGGAAGGAAGGAAGGAAGGAAGGAAGGAGGGAGGGAGGGAAGGGGAAGGGAAGGGGAGGGGAGGGGAAGGGGAAGAGGAAGGGAAGAAGGGAAGGAGGGGGGAAGGGAGGGAGGGAGGGAAGGTGGGAGGGAGGAAGGAAGAGTGGATGGGTGGATAGATGGATGGATGGAAGGATGGATGGATGGATGGATGACAAGTGAATAGATAGATGGAAGAATGAATATATATGGGTGGATGTAAAGAAGGATAAATGCAAGATTGAGCAGATGGGTGGATGGCAGTTTCAGACACTTGAGAGTTGATTGGACAAAAGAAAAATCACAAAGGTCACTATTTTGTTTCCTTCCATAGGACAACCTATTCCTACAAATGCCTCAAACTCAACATGTCCAAAACTAAGTGACCATCATTTTTCTTAATATTTTCCTTCTTCCTTACTCTTTCTTCACAAGCCATAAAATTTTCCTCGCCCATCCTCAATGAATCTACCAACATATTTCTCTTATTTTATGTCCCATGTGTCTCTAGGCTTCATCCCTACCTCATGCTCCATGGCTACTGCCTTCGTAATGTCTCACACAGACCCGTGCCCCAGCCACCCGCTGGCCTCCCTTGTGTCTTGTCCACCCTAACCAACACTTGGGCTCTGCTGTGGTCAGAGTGTGTCCTGGTTTGGATTTCTCTGAAAGCAGACCCTGAGGCAAAGACTTGGATACAGGTGGTTTATTGGGAGAAGATCCAAGAAAACAAGGGTAGAGAAGCAGGAAAATAAATCAGGGAAGAAGGAGAAAACAGTCAAGATACAGGTATATTATCAAGGTTGCTGCTATGGGCAACTGGGACTTGAGACTCCTGGGAGCTTCTGGGAAGCATGCAGAATGCCTCCAGCAACAGTCCATCTGAAGGATTAGAAACTGAAGTGTTT